>NW_027441959.1:300000-459637 GCF_048569485.1 Anomaloglossus baeobatrachus
ATGGAGAGCTGTTGTCATCGTATTAGATAGATAAGAATGATTATATGTATTGTAGAAATGTCTCCTATCATGTTCCCTAATTTTTTATTATGTCCACATCCTGGTCCCCATCTTGGACATCATAACAAACGTGCACTTTTTTGTTTAATTTACACATTGGACCATAGGAAAAATGACACTACAGCTACAGAGGTGACCGTCTGATAGCCCAGCTCGACTATCCATCTCTACTGAAGACCCTTTCAGCTTTTTGAGAGTTGGGTGGAGGACATCATCTCTTAAAATAGGGTCCCACAGCTGCACCCCATCAGTGTAAGCAGGACTCTTAGGACTCTTAGAAGAGTCAATGCTCTAAAACCATGGGGGGCGCTTAGCCCCCTCTCTTCGTCCCTGAGGATGATTTCATTTTTCAGGGATTAGAGAGGGTGGTCCTTGTGGTGGACTGCAGGTATGGAGAGCTGTTGTCATCGTATTAGATAGATAAGAATGATTATATGTATTGTAGAAATGTCTCCTATCATGTTCCCTAATTTTTTATTATGTCCACATCCTGGTCCCCATCTTGGACATCATAACAAACGTGCACTTTTTTGTTTAATTTACACATTGGACCATAGGAAAAATGACACTACAGCTACAGAGGTGACCGTCTGATAGCCCAGCTCGACTATCCATCTCTACTGAAGACCCTTTCAGCTTTTTGAGAGTTGGGTGGAGGACATCATCTCTGAAAATAGGGTCCCACAGCTGCACCCCATCAGTGTGAGCAGGACTCTTAGGACTCTTAGAAGAGTCAATGCTCTGAGACCATTGGGGGCACTTAGCCCCCTCTCTTCGTCACTGAGGATGATTTCATTTTTCAGGGATTAGAGAGGGTGGTCCTTGTGGTGGACTGCAGGTATGGAGAGCTGTTATCATCGTATTAGATAGATAAGAATGATTATATGTATTGTAGAAATGTCTCCTATCATGTTCCCTAATTTTTTATTATGTCCACATCCTGGTCCCCATCTTGGACATCATAACAAACGTGCACTTTTTTGTTTAATTTACACATTGGACCATAGGAAAAATGACACTACAGCTACAGAGGTGACCGTCTGATAGCCCAGCTCGACAATCCATCTCTACTGAAGACCCTTTCAGCTTTTTGAGAGTTGGGTGGAGGACATCATCTCTGAAAATAGGGTCCCACAGCTGCACCCCATCAGTGTGAGCAGGACTCTTAGGACTCTTAGAAGAGTCAATGCTCTCAGACCATGGGGGGCGCTTAGCCCCCTCTCTTCGTCACTGAGGATGATTTCATTTTTCAGGGATTAGAGAGGGTGGTCCTTGTGGTGGACTGCAGGTATGGAGAGCTGTTGTCATCGTATTAAATAGATAAGAATGATTATATGTATTGTAGAAATGTCTCCTATCATGTTCCCTAATTTTTTATTATGTCCACATCCTGGTCCCCATCTTGGACATCATAACAAACGTGCACTTTTTTGTTTAATTTACACATTGGACCATAGGAAAAATGACACTACAGCTACAGAGGTGACCGTCTGATAGCCCAGCTCGACTATCCATCTCTACTGAAGACCCTTTCAGCTTTTTGAGAGTTGGGTGGAGAACATCATCTCTGAAAATAGGGTCCCACAGCTGCACCCCATCAGTGTGAGCAGGACTCTTAGGACTCTTAGAAGAGTCAATGTTTTGAGACCATGGGGGGCGCTTAGCCCCCTCTCTTCGTCACTGAGGATGATTTCACTTTTCAGGGAATAGAGAGGGTGGTCCTTGTGGTGGACTGCAGGTATGGAGAGCTGTTGTCATCGTATTAGATAGATAAGAATGATTATATGTATTGTAGAAATGTCTCCTATCATGTTCCCTATTTTTTTATTATGTCCACATCCTGGTCCCCATCTTGGAAATCATAACAAACGTGCACTTTTTTGTTTAATTTACACATTGGACCATAGGAAAAATGACACTACAGCTACAGAGGTGACCGTCTGGTAGCCCAGCTCGACTATCCATCTCTACTGAAGACCCTTTCAGCTTTTTGAGAGTTGGGTGGAGGACATCATCTCTGAAAATAGGGTCCCACAGCTGCACCCCATCAGTGTGAGCAGGACTCTTAGGACTCTTAGAAGAGTCAATGTTTTGAGACCATGGGGGGCGCTTAGCCCCCTCTCTTCGTCACTGAGGATGATTTCATTTTTCAGGGATTAGAGAGATTGGTCCTTGTGGTGGACTGCAGGTATGGAGAGCTGTTGTGATCGTATTAGATAGATAAGAATGATTATATGTATTGTAGAAATGTCTCCTATCATGTTCCCTAATTTTTTATTATGTCCACATCCTGGTCCCCATCTTGGACATCATAACAAACGTGCACTTTTTTGTTTAATTTACACATTGGACCATAGGAAAAATGACACTACAGCTACAGAGGTGACCGTCTGATAGCCCAGCTCGACTATCCATCTCTACTGAAGACCCTTTCAGCTTTTTGAGAGTTGGGTGGAGGACATCATCTCTTAAAATAGGGTCCCACAGCTGCACCCCATCAGTGTAAGCAGGACTCTTAGGACTCTTAGAAGAGTCAATGCTCTAAAACCATGGGGGGCGCTTAGCCCCCTCTCTTCGTCCCTGAGGATGATTTCATTTTTCAGGGATTAGAGAGGGTGGTCCTTGTGGTGGACTGCAGGTATGGAGAGCTGTTGTCATCGTATTAGATAGATAAGAATGATTATATGTATTGTAGAAATGTCTCCTATCATGTTCCCTAATTTTTTATTATGTCCACATCCTGGTCCCCATCTTGGACATCATAACAAACGTGCACTTTTTTGTTTAATTTACACATTGGACCATAGGAAAAATGACACTACAGCTACAGAGGTGACCGTCTGATAGCCCAGCTCGACTATCCATCTCTACTGAAGACCCTTTCAGCTTTTTGAGAGTTGGGTGGAGGACATCATCTCTGAAAATAGGGTCCCACAGCTGCACCCCATCAGTGTGAGCAGGACTCTTAGGACTCTTAGAAGAGTTAATGCTCTGAGACCATGGGGGCGCTTAGCCCCCTCTCTTCGTCACTGAGGATGATTTCATTTTTCAGGGATTAGAGAGGGTGGTCCTTGTGGTGGACTGCAGGTATGGAGAGCTGTTGTCATCGTATTAGATAGATAAGAATGATTATATGTATTGTAGAAATGTCTCCTATCATGTTCCCTAATTTTTTATTATGTCCACATCCTGGTCCCCATCTTGGACATCATACCAAACGTGCACTTTTTTGTTTAATTTACACATTGGACCATAGGAAAAATGACACTACAGCTACAGAGGTGACCGTCTGATAGCCCAGCTCGACTATCCATCTCTACTGAAGACCCTTTCAGCTTTTTGAGAGTTGGGTGGAGGACATCATCTCTTAAAATAGGGTCCCACAGCTGCACCCCATCAGTGTAAGCAGGACTCTTAGGACTCTTAGAAGAGTCAATGCTCTAAAACCATGGGGGGCGCTTAGCCCCCTCTCTTCGTCCCTGAGGATGATTTCATTTTTCAGGGATTAGAGAGGGTGGTCCTTGTGGTGGACTGCAGGTATGGAGAGCTGTTGTCATCGTATTAGATAGATAAGAATGATTATATGTATTGTAGAAATGTCTCCTATCATGTTCCCTAATTTTTTATTATGTCCACATCCTGGTCCCCATCTTGGACATCATAACAAACGTGCACTTTTTTGTTTAATTTACACATTGGACCATAGGAAAAATGACACTACAGCTACAGAGGTGACCGTCTGATAGCCCAGCTCGACTATCTATCTCTACTGAAGACCCTTTCAGCTTTTTGAGAGTTGGGTGGAGGACATCATCTCTGAAAATAGGGTCCCACAGCTGCACCCCATCAGTGTGAGCAGGACTCTTAGGACTCTTAGAAGAGTCAATGTTTTGAGACCATGGGGGGCGCTTAGCCCCCTCTCTTCGTCACTGAGGATGATTTCACTTTTCAGGGAATAGAGAGGGTGGTCCTTGTGGTGGACTGCAGGTATGGAGAGCTGTTGTCATCGTATTAGATAGATAAGAATGATTATATGTATTGTAGAAATGTCTCCTATCATGTTCCCTATTTTTTTATTATGTCCACATCCTGGTCCCCATCTTGGAAATCATAACAAACGTGCACTTTTTTGCTTAATTTACACATTGGACCATAGGAAAAATGACACTACAGCTACAGAGGTGACCGTCTGGTAGCCCAGCTCGACTATCCATCTCTACTGAAGACCCTTTCAGCTTTTTGAGAGTTGGGTGGAGGACATCATCTCTGAAAATAGGGTCCCACAGCTGCACCCCATCAGTGTGAGCAGGACTCTTAGGACTCTTAGAAGAGTCAATGTTTTGAGACCATGGGGGGCGCTTAGCCCCCTCTCTTCGTCACTGAGGATGATTTCACTTTTCAGGGAATAGAGAGGGTGGTCCTTGTGGTGGACTGCAGGTATGGAGAGCTGTTATCATCGTATTAGATAGATAAGAATGATTATATGTATTGTAGAAATGTCTCCTATCATGTTCCCTAATTTTTTATTATGTCCACATCCTGGTCCCCATCTTGGACATCATACCAAACGTGCACTTTTTTGTTTAATTTACACATTGGACCATAGGAAAAATGACACTACAGCTACAGAGGTGACCGTCTGATAGCCCAGCTCGACTATCCATCTCTACTGAAGACCCTTTCAGCTTTTTGAGAGTTGGGTGGAGGACATCATCTCTTAAAATAGGGTCCCACAGCTGCACCCCATCAGTGTAAGCAGGACTCTTAGGACTCTTAGAAGAGTCAATGCTCTAAAACCATGGGGGGCGCTTAGCCCCCTCTCTTCGTCCCTGAGGATGATTTCATTTTTCAGGGATTAGAGAGGGTGGTCCTTGTGGTGGACTGCAGGTATGGAGAGCTGTTGTCATCGTATTAGATAGATAAGAATGATTATATGTATTGTAGAAATGTCTCCTATCATGTTCCCTAATTTTTTATTATGTCCACATCCTGGTCCCCATCTTGGACATCATAACAAACGTGCACTTTTTTGTTTAATTTACACATTGGACCATAGGAAAAATGACACTACAGCTACAGAGGTGACCGTCTGATAGCCCAGCTCGACTATCTATCTCTACTGAAGACCCTTTCAGCTTTTTGAGAGTTGGGTGGAGGACATCATCTCTGAAAATAGGGTCCCACAGCTGCACCCCATCAGTGTGAGCAGGACTCTTAGGACTCTTAGAAGAGTCAATGTTTTGAGACCATGGGGGGCGCTTAGCCCCCTCTCTTCGTCACTGAGGATGATTTCACTTTTCAGGGAATAGAGAGGGTGGTCCTTGTGGTGGACTGCAGGTATGGAGAGCTGTTGTCATCGTATTAGATAGATAAGAATGATTATATGTATTGTAGAAATGTCTCCTATCATGTTCCCTATTTTTTTATTATGTCCACATCCTGGTCCCCATCTTGGAAATCATAACAAACGTGCACTTTTTTGCTTAATTTACACATTGGACCATAGGAAAAATGACACTACAGCTACAGAGGTGACCGTCTGGTAGCCCAGCTCGACTATCCATCTCTACTGAAGACCCTTTCAGCTTTTTGAGAGTTGGGTGGAGGACATCATCTCTGAAAATAGGGTCCCACAGCTGCACCCCATCAGTGTGAGCAGGACTCTTAGGACTCTTAGAAGAGTCAATGTTTTGAGACCATGGGGGGCGCTTAGCCCCCTCTCTTCGTCACTGAGGATGATTTCACTTTTCAGGGAATAGAGAGGGTGGTCCTTGTGGTGGACTGCAGGTATGGAGAGCTGTTATCATCGTATTAGATAGATAAGAATGATTATATGTATTGTAGAAATGTCTCCTATCATGTTCCCTAATTTTTTATTATGTCCACATCCTGGTCCCCATCTTGGACATCATAACAAACATGCACTTTTTTGTTTAATTTACACATTGGACCATAGGAAAAATGACACTACAGCTACAGAGGTGACCGTCTGATAGCCCAGCTCGACAATCCATCTCTACTGAAGACCCTTTCAGCTTTTTGAGAGTTGGGTGGAGGACATCATCTCTGAAAATAGGGTCCCACAGCTGCACCCCATCAGTGTGAGCAGGACTCTTAGGACTCTTAGAAGAGTCAATGCTCTCAGACCATGGGGGGCGCTTAGCCCCCTCTCTTCGTCACTGAGGATGATTTCATTTTTCAGGGATTAGAGAGGGTGGTCCTTGTGGTGGACTGCAGGTATGGAGAGCTGTTGTCATCGTATTAAATAGATAAGAATGATTATATGTATTGTAGAAATGTCTCCTATCATGTTCCCTAATTTTTTATTATGTCCACATCCTGGTCCCCATCTTGGACATCATAACAAACGTGCACTTTTTTGTTTAATTTACACATTGGACCATAGGAAAAATGACACTACAGCTACAGAGGTGACCGTCTGATAGCCCAGCTCGACTATCCATCTCTACTGAAGACCCTTTCAGCTTTTTGAGAGTTGGGTGGAGAACATCATCTCTGAAAATAGGGTCCCACAGCTGCACCCCATCAGTGTGAGCAGGACTCTTAGGACTCTTAGAAGAGTCAATGTTTTGAGACCATGGGGGGCGCTTAGCCCCCTCTCTTCGTCACTGAGGATGATTTCACTTTTCAGGGAATAGAGAGGGTGGTCCTTGTGGTGGACTGCAGGTATGGAGAGCTGTTGTCATCGTATTAGATAGATAAGAATGATTATATGTATTGTAGAAATGTCTCCTATCATGTTCCCTATTTTTTTATTATGTCCACATCCTGGTCCCCATCTTGGAAATCATAACAAACGTGCACTTTTTTGTTTAATTTACACATTGGACCATAGGAAAAATGACACTACAGCTACAGAGGTGACCGTCTGGTAGCCCAGCTCGACTATCCATCTCTACTGAAGACCCTTTCAGCTTTTTGAGAGTTGGGTGGAGGACATCATCTCTGAAAATAGGGTCCCACAGCTGCACCCCATCAGTGTGAGCAGGACTCTTAGGACTCTTAGAAGAGTCAATGTTTTGAGACCATGGGGGGCGCTTAGCCCCCTCTCTTCGTCACTGAGGATGATTTCATTTTTCAGGGATTAGAGAGATTGGTCCTTGTGGTGGACTGCAGGTATGGAGAGCTGTTGTGATCGTATTAGATAGATAAGAATGATTATATGTATTGTAGAAATGTCTCCTATCATGTTCCCTAATTTTTTATTATGTCCACATCCTGGTCCCCATCTTGGACATCATAACAAACGTGCACTTTTTTGTTTAATTTACACATTGGACCATAGGAAAAATGACACTACAGCTACAGAGGTGACCGTCTGATAGCCCAGCTCGACTATCCATCTCTACTGAAGACCCTTTCAGCTTTTTGAGAGTTGGGTGGAGGACATCATCTCTTAAAATAGGGTCCCACAGCTGCACCCCATCAGTGTAAGCAGGACTCTTAGGACTCTTAGAAGAGTCAATGCTCTAAAACCATGGGGGGCGCTTAGCCCCCTCTCTTCGTCCCTGAGGATGATTTCATTTTTCAGGGATTAGAGAGGGTGGTCCTTGTGGTGGACTGCAGGTATGGAGAGCTGTTGTCATCGTATTAGATAGATAAGAATGATTATATGTATTGTAGAAATGTCTCCTATCATGTTCCCTAATTTTTTATTATGTCCACATCCTGGTCCCCATCTTGGACATCATAACAAACGTGCACTTTTTTGTTTAATTTACACATTGGACCATAGGAAAAATGACACTACAGCTACAGAGGTGACCGTCTGATAGCCCAGCTCGACTATCCATCTCTACTGAAGACCCTTTCAGCTTTTTGAGAGTTGGGTGGAGGACATCATCTCTGAAAATAGGGTCCCACAGCTGCACCCCATCAGTGTGAGCAGGACTCTTAGGACTCTTAGAAGAGTTAATGCTCTGAGACCATGGGGGCGCTTAGCCCCCTCTCTTCGTCACTGAGGATGATTTCATTTTTCAGGGATTAGAGAGGGTGGTCCTTGTGGTGGACTGCAGGTATGGAGAGCTGTTGTCATCGTATTAGATAGATAAGAATGATTATATGTATTGTAGAAATGTCTCCTATCATGTTCCCTAATTTTTTATTATGTCCACATCCTGGTCCCCATCTTGGACATCATAACAAACGTGCACTTTTTTGTTTAATTTACACATTGGACCATAGGAAAAATGACACTACAGCTACAGAGGTGACCGTCTGATAGCCCAGCTCGACTATCCATCTCTACTGAAGACCCTTTCAGCTTTTTGAGAGTTGGGTGGAGGACATCATCTCTTAAAATAGGGTCCCACAGCTGCACCCCATCAGTGTAAGCAGGACTCTTAGGACTCTTAGAAGAGTCAATGCTCTAAAACCATGGGGGGCGCTTAGCCCCCTCTCTTCGTCCCTGAGGATGATTTCATTTTTCAGGGATTAGAGAGGGTGGTCCTTGTGGTGGACTGCAGGTATGGAGAGCTGTTGTCATCGTATTAGATAGATAAGAATGATTATATGTATTGTAGAAATGTCTCCTATCATGTTCCCTAATTTTTTATTATGTCCACATCCTGGTCCCCATCTTGGACATCATAACAAACGTGCACTTTTTTGTTTAATTTACACATTGGACCATAGGAAAAATGACACTACAGCTACAGAGGTGACCGTCTGATAGCCCAGCTCGACTATCCATCTCTACTGAAGACCCTTTCAGCTTTTTGAGAGTTGGGTGGAGGACATCATCTCTAAAAATAGGGTCCCACAGCTGCACCCCATCAGTGTGAGCAGGACTCTTAGGACTCTTAGAAGAGTCAATGTTTTGAGACCATGGGGGGCGCTTAGCCCCCTCTCTTCGTCACTGAGGATGATTTCACTTTTCAGGGAATAGAGAGGGTGGTCCTTGTGGTGGACTGCAGGTATGGAGAGCTGTTGTCATCGTATTAGATAGATAAGAATGATTATATGTATTGTAGAAATGTCTCCTATCATGTTCCCTATTTTTTTATTATGTCCACATCCTGGTCCCCATCTTGGAAATCATAACAAACGTGCACTTTTTTGTTTAATTTACACATTGGACCATAGGAAAAATGACACTACAGCTACAGAGGTGACCGTCTGGTAGCCCAGCTCGACTATCCATCTCTACTGAAGACCCTTTCAGCTTTTTGAGAGTTGGGTGGAGGACATCATCTCTGAAAATAGGGTCCCACAGCTGCACCCCATCAGTGTGAGCAGGACTCTTAGGACTCTTAGAAGAGTCAATGTTTTGAGACCATGGGGGGCGCTTAGCCCCCTCTCTTCGTCACTGAGGATGATTTCATTTTTCAGGGATTAGAGAGAGTGGTCCTTGTGGTGGACTGCAGGTATGGAGAGCTGTTGTGATCGTATTAGATAGATAAGAATGATTATATGTATTGTAGAAATGTCTCCTATCATGTTCCCTAATTTTTTATTATGTCCACATCCTGGTCCCCATCTTGGACATCATAACAAACGTGCACTTTTTTGTTTAATTTACACATTGGACCATAGGAAAAATGACACTACAGCTACAGAGGTGACCGTCTGATAGCCCAGCTCGACTATCCATCTCTACTGAAGACCCTTTCAGCTTTTTGAGAGTTGGGTGGAGGACATCATCTCTTAAAATAGGGTCCCACAGCTGCACCCCATCAGTGTAAGCAGGACTCTTAGGACTCTTAGAAGAGTCAATGCTCTAAAACCATGGGGGGCGCTTAGCCCCCTCTCTTCGTCCCTGAGGATGATTTCATTTTTCAGGGATTAGAGAGGGTGGTCCTTGTGGTGGACTGCAGGTATGGAGAGCTGTTGTCATCGTATTAGATAGATAAGAATGATTATATGTATTGTAGAAATGTCTCCTATCATGTTCCCTAATTTTTTATTATGTCCACATCCTGGTCCCCATCTTGGACATCATAACAAACGTGCACTTTTTTGTTTAATTTACACATTGGACCATAGGAAAAATGACACTACAGCTACAGAGGTGACCGTCTGATAGCCCAGCTCGACTATCCATCTCTACTGAAGACCCTTTCAGCTTTTTGAGAGTTGGGTGGAGGACATCATCTCTGAAAATAGGGTCCCACAGCTGCACCCCATCAGTGTGAGCAGGACTCTTAGGACTCTTAGAAGAGTTAATGCTCTGAGACCATGGGGGCGCTTAGCCCCCTCTCTTCGTCACTGAGGATGATTTTTATTTTTCAGGGATTAGAGAGGGTGGTCCTTGTGGTGGACTGCAGGTATGGAGAGCTGTTGTCATCGTATTAGATAGATAAGAATGATTATATGTATTGTAGAAATGTCTCCTATCATGTTCCCTAATTTTTTATTATGTCCACATCCTGGTCCCCATCTTGGACATCATAACAAACGTGCACTTTTTTGTTTAATTTACACATTGGACCATAGGAAAAATGACACTACAGCTACAGAGGTGACCGTCTGATAGCCCAGCTCGACTATCCATCTCTACTGAAGACCCTTTCAGCTTTTTGAGAGTTGGGTGGAGGACATCATCTCTTAAAATAGGGTCCCACAGCTGCACCCCATCAGTGTAAGCAGGACTCTTAGGACTCTTAGAAGAGTCAATGCTCTAAAACCATGGGGGGCGCTTAGCCCCCTCTCTTCGTCCCTGAGGATGATTTCATTTTTCAGGGATTAGAGAGGGTGGTCCTTGTGGTGGACTGCAGGTATGGAGAGCTGTTGTCATCGTATTAGATAGATAAGAATGATTATATGTATTGTAGAAATGTCTCCTATCATGTTCCCTAATTTTTTATTATGTCCACATCCTGGTCCCCATCTTGGACATCATAACAAACGTGCACTTTTTTGTTTAATTTACACATTGGACCATAGGAAAAATGACACTACAGCTACAGAGGTGACCGTCTGATAGCCCAGCTCGACTATCCATCTCTACTGAAGACCCTTTCAGCTTTTTGAGAGTTGGGTGGAGGACATCATCTCTGAAAATAGGGTCCCACAGCTGCACCCCATCAGTGTGAGCAGGACTCTTAGGACTCTTAGAAGAGTCAATGCTCTGAGACCATGGGGGCGCTTAGCCCCCTCTCTTCGTCACTGAGGATGATTTCATTTTTCAGGGATTAGAGAGGGTGGTCCTTGTGGTGGACTGCAGGTATGGAGAGCTGTTGTCATCGTATTAGATAGATAAGAATGATTATATGTATTGTAGAAATGTCTCCTATCATGTTCCCTAATTTTTTATTATGTCCACATCCTGGTCCCCATCTTGGACATCATAACAAACGTGCACTTTTTTGTTTAATTTACACATTGGACCATAGGAAAAATGACACTACAGCTACAGAGGTGACCGTCTGATAGCCCAGCTCGACTATCCATCTCTACTGAAGACCCTTTCAGCTTTTTGAGAGTTGGGTGGAGGACATCATCTCTGAAAATAGGGTCCCACAGCTGCACCCCATCAGTGTGAGCAGGACTCTTAGGACTCTTAGAAGAGTCAATGCTCTGAGACCATTGGGGGCACTTAGCCCCCTCTCTTCATCACTGAGGATGATTTCATTTTTCAGGGATTAGAGAGGGTGGTCCTTGTGGTGGACTGCAGATATGGAGAGCTGTTATCATCGTATTAGATAGATAAGAATGATTATATGTATTGTAGAAATGTCTCCTATCATGTTCCCTAATTTTTTATTATGTCCACATCCTGGTCCCCATCTTGGACATCATAACAAACGTGCACTTTTTTGTTTAATTTAAACATTGGACCATAGGAAAAATGACACTACAGCTACAGAGGTGACCGTCTGATAGCCCAGCTCGACTATCCATCTCTACTGAAGACCCTTTCAGCTTTTTGAGAGTTGGGTGGAGGACATCATCTCTTAAAATAGGGTCCCACAGCTGCACCCCATCAGTGTAAGCAGGACTCTTAGGACTCTTAGAAGAGTCAATGCTCTAAAACTATGGGGGGCGCTTAGCCCCCTCTCTTCGTCCCTGAGGATGATTTCATTTTTCAGGGATTAGAGAGGGTGGTCCTTGTGGTGGACTGCAGGTATGGAGAGCTGTTGTCATCGTATTAGATAGATAAGAATGATTATATGTATTGTAGAAATGTCTCCTATCATGTTCCCTAATTTTTTATTATGTCCACATCCTGGTCCCCATCTTGGACATCATAACAAACGTGCACTTTTTTGTTTAATTTACACATTGGACCATAGGAAAAATGACACTACAGCTACAGAGGTGACCGTCTGATAGCCCAGCTCGACTATCCATCTCTACTGAAGACCCTTTCAGCTTTTTGAGAGTTGGGTGGAGGACATCATCTCTGAAAATAGGGTCCCACAGCTGCACCCCATCAGTGTGAGCAGGACTCTTAGGACTCTTAGAAGAGTTAATGCTCTGAGACCATGGGGGCGCTTAGCCCCCTCTCTTCGTCACTGAGGATGATTTCATTTTTCAGGGATTAGAGAGGGTGGTCCTTGTGGTGGACTGCAGGTATGGAGAGCTGTTGTCATCGTATTAGATAGATAAGAATGATTATATGTATTGTAGAAATGTCTCCTATCATGTTCCCTAATTTTTTATTATGTCCACATCCTGGTCCCCATCTTGGACATCATAACAAACGTGCACTTTTTTGTTTAATTTACACATTGGACCATAGGAAAAATGACACTACAGCTACAGAGGTGACCGTCTGATAGCCCAGCTCGACTATCCATCTCTACTGAAGACCCTTTCAGCTTTTTGAGAGTTGGGTGGAGGACATCATCTCTGAAAATAGGGTCCCACAGCTGCACCCCATCAGTGTGAGCAGGACTCTTAGGACTCTTAGAAGAGTCAATGCTCTGAGACCATTGGGGGCACTTAGCCCCCTCTCTTCATCACTGAGGATGATTTCATTTTTCAGGGATTAGAGATGGTGGTCCTTGTGGTGGACTGCAGATATCGAGAGCTGTTATCATCGTATTAGATAGATAAGAATGATTATATGTATTGTAGAAATGTCTCCTATCATGTTCCCTAATTTTTTATTATGTCCACATCCTGGTCCCCATCTTGGACATCATAACAAACGTGCACTTTTTTGTTTAATTTACACATTGGACCATAGGAAAAATGACACTACAGCTACAGAGGTGACCGTCTGATAGCCCAGCTCGACTATCCATCTCTACTGAAGACCCTTTCAGCTTTTTGAGAGTTGGGTGGAGGACATCATCTCTGAAAATAGGGTCCCACAGCTGCACCCCATCAGTGTGAGCAGGACTCTTAGGACTCTTAGAAGAGTCAATGCTCTGAGACCATGGGGGGCGCTTAGCCCCCTCTCTTCGTCACTGAGGATGATTTCATTTTTCAGGGATTAGAGAGGGTGGTCCTTGTGGTGGACTGCAGGTATGGAGAGCTGTTGTCATCGTATTAAATAGATAAGAATGATTATATGTATTGTAGAAATGTCTCCTATCATGTTCCCTAATTTTTTATTATGTCCACATCCTGGTCCCCATCTTGGACATCATAACAAACGTGCACTTTTTTGTTTAATTTACACATTGGACCATAGGAAAAATGACACTACAGCTACAGAGGTGACCGTCTGATAGCCCAGCTCGACTATCCATCTCTACTGAAGACCCTTTCAGCTTTTTGAGAGTTGGGTGGAGAACATCATCTCTGAAAATAGGGTCCCACAGCTGCACCCCATCAGTGTGAGCAGGACTCTTAGGACTCTTAGAAGAGTCAATGCTCTGAGACCATGGGGGGCGCTTAGCCCCCTCTCTTCGTCACTGAGGATGATTTCACTTTTCAGGGAATAGAGAGGGTGGTCCTTGTGGTGGACTGCAGGTATGGAGAGCTGTTGTCATCGTATTAGATAGATAAGAATGATTATATGTATTGTAGAAATGTCTCCTATCATGTTCCCTATTTTTTTATTATGTCCACATCCTGGTCCCCATCTTGGAAATCATAACAAACGTGCACTTTTTTGTTTAATTTACACATTGGACCATAGGAAAAATGACACTACAGCTACAGAGGTGACCGTCTGATAGCCCAGCTCGACTATCCATCTCTACTGAAGACCCTTTCAGCTTTTTGAAAGTTGGGTGGAGGACATCATCTCTGAAAATAGGGTCCCACAACTGCACCCCATCAGTGTGAGCAGGAATCTTAGGACTCTTAGAAGAGTCAATGCTCTGAGACCATGGGGGGCGCTTAGCCCCCTCTCTTCGTCACTGAGGATGATTTCATTTTTCAGGGATTAGAGAGAGTGGTCCTTGTGGTGGACTGCAGGTATGGAGAGCTGTTGTGATCGTATTAGATAGATAAGAATGATTATATGTATTGTAGAAATGTCTCCTATCATGTTCCCTATTTTTTTATTATGTCCACATCCTGGTCCCCATCTTGAACATCATAACAAACGTGCACTTTTTTGTTTAATTTACACATTGGACCATAGGAAAAATGACACTACAGCTACAGAGGTGACCGTCTGATAGCCCAGCTCGACTATCCATCTCTACTGAAGACCCTTTCAGCTTTTTGAGAGTTGGGTGGAGGACATCATCTCTGAAAATAGGGTCCCACAGCTGCACCCCATCAGTGTGAGCAGGACTCTTAGGACTCTTAGAAGAGTCAATGCTCTGAGACCATTGGGGGCACTTAGCCCCCTCTCTTCATCACTGAGGATGATTTCATTTTTCAGGGATTAGAGAGGGTGGTCCTTGTGGTGGACTGCAGGTATGGAGAGCTGTTGTCATCGTATTAGATAGATAAGAATGATTATATGTATTGTAGAAATGTCTCCTATCATGTTCCCTAATTTTTTATTATGTCCACATCCTGGTCCCCATCTTGGACATCATAACAAACGTGCACTTTTTTGTTTAATTTACACATTGGACCATAGGAAAAATGACACTACAGCTACAGAGGTGACCGTCTGATAGCCCAGCTCGACTATCCATCTCTACTGAAGACCCTTTCAGCTTTTTGAGAGTTGGGTGGAGGACATCATCTCTGAAAATAGGGTCCCACAGCTGCACCCCATCAGTGTGAGCAGGACTCTTAGGACTCTTAGAAGAGTCAATGCTCTGAGACCATTGGGGGCACTTAGCCCCCTCTCTTCATCACTGAGGATGATTTCATTTTTCAGGGATTAGAGAGGGTGGTCCTTGTGGTGGACTGCAGATATGGAGAGCTGTTATCATCGTATTAGATAGATAAGAATGATTATATGTATTGTAGAAATGTCTCCTATCATGTTCCCTAATTTTTTATTATGTCCACATCCTGGTCCCCATCTTGGACATCATAACAAACGTGCACTTTTTTGTTTAATTTACACATTGGACCATAGGAAAAATGACACTACAGCTACAGAGGTGACCGTCTGATAGCCCAGCTCGACTATCCCTCTCTACTGAAGACCCTTTCAGCTTTTTGAGAGTTGGGTGGAGGACATCATCTCTGAAAATAGGGTCCCACAGCTGCACCCCATCAGTGTGAGCAGGACTCTTAGGACTCTTAGAAGAGTTAATGCTCTGAGACCATGGGGGCGCTTAGCCCCCTCTCTTCGTCACTGAGGATGATTTCATTTTTCAGGGATTAGAGAGGGTGGTCCTTGTGGTGGACTGCAGGTATGGAGAGCTGTTGTCATCGTATTAGATAGATAAGAATGATTATATGTATTGTAGAAATGTCTCCTATCATGTTCCCTAATTTTTTATTATGTCCACATCCTGGTCCCCATCTTGGACATCATAACAAACGTGCACTTTTTTGTTTAATTTACACATTGGACCATAGGAAAAATGACACTACAGCTACAGAGGTGACCGTCTGATAGCCCAGCTCGACTATCCATCTCTACTGAAGACCCTTTCAGCTTTTTGAGAGTTGGGTGGAGGACATCATCTCTGAAAATAGGGTCCCACAGCTGCACCCCATCAGTGTGAGCAGGACTCTTAGGACTCTTAGAAGAGTCAAAGCTCTGAGACCATTGGGGGCACTTAGCCCCCTCTCTTCATCACTGAGGATGATTTCATTTTTCAGGGATTAGAGAGGGTGGTCCTTGTGGTGGACTGCAGATATCGAGAGCTGTTATCATCGTATTAGATAGATAAGAATGATTATATGTATTGTAGAAATGTCTCCTATCATGTTCCCTAATTTTTTATTATGTCCACATCCTGGTCCCCATCTTGGACATCATAACAAACGTGCACTTTTTTGTTTAATTTACACATTGGACCATAGGAAAAATGACACTACAGCTACAGAGGTGACCGTCTGATAGCCCAGCTCGACTATCCATCTCTACTGAAGAACCTTTCAGCTTTTTGAGAGTTGGGTGGAGGACATCATCTCTGAAAATAGGGTCCCACAGCTGCACCCCATCAGTGTGAGCAGGACTCTTAGAACTCTTAGAAGAGTCAATGCTCTGAGACCATGGGGGGCGCTTAGCCCCCTCTCTTCGTCACTGAGGATGATTTCATTTTTCAGGGATTAGAGAGGGTGGTCCTTGTGGTGGACTGCAGGTATGGAGAGCTGTTGTCATCGTATTAAATAGATAAGAATGATTATATGTATTGTAGAAATGTCTCCTATCATGTTCCCTAATTTTTTATTATGTCCACATCCTGGTCCCCATCTTGGACATCATAACAAACGTGCACTTTTTTGTTTAATTTACACATTGGACCATAGGAAAAATGACACTACAGCTACAGAGGTGACCGTCTGATAGCCCAGCTCGACTATCCATCTCTACTGAAGACCCTTTCAGCTTTTTGAGAGTTGGGTGGAGAACATCATCTCTGAAAATAGGGTCCCACAGCTGCACCCCATCAGTGTGAGCAGGACTCTTAGGACTCTTAGAAGAGTCAATGCTCTGAGACCATGGGGGGCGCTTAGCCCCCTCTCTTCGTCACTGAGGATGATTTCACTTTTCAGGGAATAGAGAGGGTGGTCCTTGTGGTGGACTGCAGGTATGGAGAGCTGTTGTCATCGTATTAGATAGATAAGAATGATTATATGTATTGTAGAAATGTCTCCTATCATGTTCCCTATTTTTTTATTATGTCCACATCCTGGTCCCTATCTTGGAAATCATAACAAACGTGCACTTTTTTGTTTAATTTACACATTGGACCATAGGAAAAATGACACTACAGCTACAGAGGTGACCGTCTGATAGCCCAGCTCGACTATCCATCTCTACTGAAGACCCTTTCAGCTTTTTGAAAGTTGGGTGGAGGACATCATCTCTGAAAATAGGGTCCCACAGCTGCACCCCATCAGTGTGAGCAGGAATCTTAGGACTCTTAGAAGAGTCAATGCTCTGAGACCATGGGGGGCGCTTAGCCCCCTCTCTTCGTCACTGAGGATGATTTCATTTTTCAGGGATTAGAGAGAGTGGTCCTTGTGGTGGACTGCAGGTATGGAGAGCTGTTGTGATCGTATTAGATAGATAAGAATGATTATATGTATTGTAGAAATGTCTCCTATCATGTTCCCTAATTTTTTATTATGTCCACATCCTGGTCCCCATCTTGAACATCATAACAAACGTGCACTTTTTTGTTTAATTTACACATTGGACCATAGGAAAAATGACACTACAGCTACAGAGGTGACCGTCTGATAGCCCAGCTCGACTATCCATCTCTACTGAAGACCCTTTCAGCTTTTTGAGAGTTGGGTGGAGGACATCATCTCTGAAAATAGGGTCCCACAGCTGCACCCCATCAGTGTGAGCAGGACTCTTAGGACTCTTAGAAGAGTCAATGCTCTGAGACCATTGGGGGCACTTAGCCCCCTCTCTTCATCACTGAGGATGATTTCATTTTTCAGGGATTAGAGAGGGTGGTCCTTGTGGTGGACTGCAGGTATGGAGAGCTGTTGTCATCGTATTAGATAGATAAGAATGATTATATGTATTGTAGAAATGTCTCCTATCATGTTCCCTAATTTTTTATTATGTCCACATCCTGGTCCCCATCTTGGACATCATAACAAACGTGCACTTTTTTGTTTAATTTACACATTGGACCATAGGAAAAATGACACTACAGCTACAGAGGTGACCGTCTGATAGCCCAGCTCGACTATCCATCTCTACTGAAGACCCTTTCAGCTTTTTGAGAGTTGGGTGGAGGACATCATCTCTGAAAATAGGGTCCCACAGCTGCACCCCATCAGTGTGAGCAGGACTCTTAGGACTCTTAGAAGAGTCAAAGCTCTGAGACCATTGGGGGCACTTAGCCCCCTCTCTTCATCACTGAGGATGATTTCATTTTTCAGGGATTAGAGAGGGTGGTCCTTGTGGTGGACTGCAGATATCGAGAGCTGTTATCATCGTATTAGATAGATAAGAATGATTATATGTATTGTAGAAATGTCTCCTATCATGTTCCCTAATTTTTTATTATGTCCACATCCTGGTCCCCATCTTGGACATCATAACAAACGTGCACTTTTTTGTTTAATTTACACATTGGACCATAGGAAAAATGACACTACAGCTACAGAGGTGACCGTCTGATAGCCCAGCTCGACTATCCATCTCTACTGAAGACCCTTTCAGCTTTTTGAGAGTTGGGTGGAGGACATCATCTCTGAAAATAGGGTCCCACAGCTGCACCCCATCAGTGTGAGCAGGACTCTTAGAACTCTTAGAAGAGTCAATGCTCTGAGACCATGGGGGGCGCTTAGCCCCCTCTCTTCGTCACTGAGGATGATTTCATTTTTCAGGGATTAGAGAGGGTGGTCCTTGTGGTGGACTGCAGGTATGGAGAGCTGTTGTCATCGTATTAAATAGATAAGAATGATTATATGTATTGTAGAAATGTCTCCTATCATGTTCCCTAATTTTTTATTATGTCCACATCCTGGTCCCCATCTTGGACATCATAACAAACGTGCACTTTTTTGTTTAATTTACACATTGGACCATAGGAAAAATGACACTACAGCTACAGAGGTGACCGTCTGATAGCCCATCTCGACTATCCATCTCTACTGAAGACCCTTTCAGCTTTTTGAGAGTTGGGTGGAGAACATCATCTCTGAAAATAGGGTCCCACAGCTGCACCCCATCAGTGTGAGCAGGACTCTTAGGACTCTTAGAAGAGTCAATGCTCTGAGACCATGGGGGGCGCTTAGCCCCCTCTCTTCGTCACTGAGGATGATTTCACTTTTCAGGGAATAGAGAGGGTGGTCCTTGTGGTGGACTGCAGGTATGGAGAGCTGTTGTCATCGTATTAGATAGATAAGAATGATTATATGTATTGTAGAAATGTCTCCTATCATGTTCCCTATTTTTTTATTATGTCCACATCCTGGTCCCTATCTTGGAAATCATAACAAACGTGCACTTTTTTGTTTAATTTACACATTGGACCATAGGAAAAATGACACTACAGCTACAGAGGTGACCGTCTGATAGCCCAGCTCGACTATCCATCTCTACTGAAGACCCTTTCAGCTTTTTGAAAGTTGGGTGGAGGACATCATCTCTGAAAATAGGGTCCCACAGCTGCACCCCATCAGTGTGAGCAGGAATCTTAGGACTCTTAGAAGAGTCAATGCTCTGAGACCATGGGGGGCGCTTAGCCCCCTCTCTTCGTCACTGAGGATGATTTCATTTTTCAGGGATTAGAGAGAGTGGTCCTTGTGGTGGACTGCAGGTATGGAGAGCTGTTGTGATCGTATTAGATAGATAAGAATGATTATATGTATTGTAGAAATGTCTCCTATCATGTTCCCTAATTTTTTATTATGTCCACATCCTGGTCCCCATCTTGAACATCATAACAAACGTGCACTTTTTTGTTTAATTTACACATTGGACCATAGGAAAAATGACACTACAGCTACAGAGGTGACCGTCTGATAGCCCAGCTCGACTATCCATCTCTACTGAAGACCCTTTCAGCTTTTTGAGAGTTGGGTGGAGGACATCATCTCTGAAAATAGGGTCCCACAGCTGCACCCCATCAGTGTGAGCAGGACTCTTAGGACTCTTAGAAGAGTCAATGCTCTGAGACCATTGGGGGCACTTAGCCCCCTCTCTTCATCACTGAGGATGATTTCATTTTTCAGGGATTAGAGAGGGTGGTCCTTGTGGTGGACTGCAGGTATGGAGAGCTGTTGTCATCGTATTAGATAGATAAGAATGATTATATGTATTGTAGAAATGTCTCCTATCATGTTCCCTAATTTTTTATTATGTCCACATCCTGGTCCCCATCTTGGACATCATAACAAACGTGCACTTTTTTGTTTAATTTACACATTGGACCATAGGAAAAATGACACTACAGCTACAGAGGTGACCGTCTGATAGCCCAGCTCGACTATCCATCTCTACTGAAGACCCTTTCAGCTTTTTGAGAGTTGGGTGGAGGACATCATCTCTGAAAATAGGGTCCCACAGCTGCACCCCATCAGTGTGAGCAGGACTCTTAGGACTCTTAGAAGAGTCAATGCTCTGAGACCATTGGGGGCACTTAGCCCCCTCTCTTCATCACTGAGGATGATTTCATTTTTCAGGGATTAGAGAGGGTGGTCCTTGTGGTGGACTGCAGATATGGAGAGCTGTTATCATCGTATTAGATAGATAAGAATGATTATATGTATTGTAGAAATGTCTCCTATCATGTTCCCTAATTTTTTATTATGTCCACATCCTGGTCCCCATCTTGGACATCATAACAAACGTGCACTTTTTTGTTTAATTTACACATTGGACCATAGGAAAAATGACACTACAGCTACAGAGGTGACCGTCTGATAGCCCAGCTCGACTATCCATCTCTACTGAAGACCCTTTCAGCTTTTTGAGAGTTGGGTGGAGAACATCATCTCTGAAAATAGGGTCCCACAGCTGCACCCCATCAGTGTGAGCAGGACTCTTAGGACTCTTAGAAGAGTCAATGCTCTGAGACCATGGGGGGCGCTTAGCCCCCTCTCTTCGTCACTGAGGATGATTTCACTTTTCAGGGAATAGAGAGGGTGGTCCTTGTGGTGGACTGCAGGTATGGAGAGCTGTTGTCATCGTATTAGATAGATAAGAATGATTATATGTATTGTAGAAATGTCTCCTATCATGTTCCCTATTTTTTTATTATGTCCACATCCTGGTCCCTATCTTGGAAATCATAACAAACGTGCACTTTTTTGTTTAATTTACACATTGGACCATAGGAAAAATGACACTACAGCTACAGAGGTGACCGTCTGATAGCCCAGCTCGACTATCCATCTCTACTGAAGACCCTTTCAGCTTTTTGAAAGTTGGGTGGAGGACATCATCTCTGAAAATAGGGTCCCACAGCTGCACCCCATCAGTGTGAGCAGGAATCTTAGGACTCTTAGAAGAGTCAATGCTCTGAGACCATGGGGGGCGCTTAGCCCCCTCTCTTCGTCACTGAGGATGATTTCATTTTTCAGGGATTAGAGAGAGTGGTCCTTGTGGTGGACTGCAGGTATGGAGAGCTGTTGTGATCGTATTAGATAGATAAGAATGATTATATGTATTGTAGAAATGTCTCCTATCATGTTCCCTAATTTTTTATTATGTCCACATCCTGGTCCCCATCTTGAACATCATAACAAACGTGCACTTTTTTGTTTAATTTACACATTGGACCATAGGAAAAATGACACTACAGCTACAGAGGTGACCGTCTGATAGCCCAGCTCGACTATCCATCTCTACTGAAGACCCTTTCAGCTTTTTGAGAGTTGGGTGGAGGACATCATCTCTGAAAATAGGGTCCCACAGCTGCACCCCATCAGTGTGAGCAGGACTCTTAGGACTCTTAGAAGAGTCAATGCTCTGAGACCATTGGGGGCACTTAGCCCCCTCTCTTCATCACTGAGGATGATTTCATTTTTCAGGGATTAGAGAGGGTGGTCCTTGTGGTGGACTGCAGGTATGGAGAGCTGTTGTCATCGTATTAGATAGATAAGAATGATTATATGTATTGTAGAAATGTCTCCTATCATGTTCCCTAATTTTTTATTATGTCCACATCCTGGTCCCCATCTTGGACATCATAACAAACGTGCACTTTTTTGTTTAATTTACACATTGGACCATAGGAAAAATGACACTACAGCTACAGAGGTGACCGTCTGATAGCCCAGCTCGACTATCCATCTCTACTGAAGACCCTTTCAGCTTTTTGAGAGTTGGGTGGAGGACATCATCTCTGAAAATAGGGTCCCACAGCTGCACCCCATCAGTGTGAGCAGGACTCTTAGGACTCTTAGAAGAGTCAATGCTCTGAGACCATTGGGGGCACTTAGCCCCCTCTCTTCATCACTGAGGATGATTTCATTTTTCAGGGATTAGAGAGGGTGGTCCTTGTGGTGGACTGCAGATATGGAGAGCTGTTATCATCGTATTAGATAGATAAGAATGATTATATGTATTGTAGAAATGTCTCCTATCATGTTCCCTAATTTTTTATTATGTCCACATCCTGGTCCCCATCTTGGACATCATAACAAACGTGCACTTTTTTGTTTAATTTACACATTGGACCATAGGAAAAATGACACTACAGCTACAGAGGTGACCGTCTGATAGCCCAGCTCGACTATCCATCTCTGCTGAAGACCCTTTCAGCTTTTTGAGAGTTGGGTGGAGGACATCATCTCTTAAAATAGGGTCCCACAGCTGCACCCCATCAGTGTAAGCAGGACTCTTAGGACTCTTAGAAGAGTCAATGCTCTAAAACCATTGGGGGCACTTAGCCCCCTCTCTTCATCACTGAGGATGATTTCATTTTTCAGGGATTAGAGAGGGTGGTCCTTGTGGTGGACTGCAGATATGGAGAGCTTTTATCATCGTATTAGATAGATAAGAATGAATATATGTATTGTAGAAATGTCTCCTATCATGTTCCCTAATTTTTTATTATGTCCACATCCTGGTCCCCATCTTGGACATCATAACAAACGTGCACTTTTTTGTTTAATTTACACATTGGACCATAGGAAAAATGACACTACAGCTACAGAGGTGACCGTCTGATAGCCCAGCTCGACTATCCATCTCTACTGAAGACCCTTTCAGCTTTTTGAGAGTTGGGTGGAGGACATCATCTCTGAAAATAGGGTCCCACAGCTGCACCCCATCAGTGTGAGCAGGACTCTTAGGACTCTTAGAAGAGTCAATGCTCTGAGACCATGGGGGGCGCTTAGCCCCCTCTCTTCGTCACTGAGGATGATTTCATTTTTCAGGGATTAGAGAGGGTGGTCCTTGTGGTGGACTGCAGGTATGGAGAGCTGTTGTCATCGTATTAAATAGATAAGAATGATTATATGTATTGTAGAAATGTCTCCTATCATGTTCCCTAATTTTTTATTATGTCCACATCCTGGTCCCCATCTTGGACATCATAACAAACGTGCACTTTTTTGTTTAATTTACACATTGGACCATAGGAAAAATGACACTACAGCTACAGAGGTGACCGTCTGATTGCCCAGCTCGACTATCCATCTCTACTGAAGACCCTTTCAGCTTTTTGAGAGTTGGGTGGAGAACATCATCTCTGAAAATAGGGTCCCACAGCTGCACCCCATCAGTGTGAGCAGGACTCTTAGGACTCTTAGAAGAGTCAATGCTCTGAGACCATGGGGGGCGCTTAGCCCCCTCTCTTCGTGTGAAGCCCCACAGATGCTGCTGTGTCGGTGCATTACCTTCAGGGACTCCACTCGGCTGTATCGGGTCACAGGTAGGAGATCTTCTCTGTAGTCGTGACGCCACTCTCAGATTTGCGGTCAGTGAGGACCGCCACTGCAGGTTAAGGGCTGCCTGGGGCTGATGGTGGGTGCAGTCGGATGTAGTGGCCTCCTGAGAGTGAGGCAAGCCCCAGGGCCCTGTGTAGATGTGGTAGTACCACAAGGCGCAGAATAACTCCACACAGGCAGGATGTCTTTCAGGGTTTTTTACTCACTTCAGGTGGCAGGGTGAGTAACCCGGGCGTAGCTGGGATGAACCAGGCAGGAACCAGGTATCCTTCAGGCTGACTTTATGAGGGTGACTACTGACTCGCCTTCCTTAGCCCTTGGTGGTTTGGGGTGACCCCGACTTTGAGTCCCTATGGGGGTCACCCAGGGAAGATGCTGCAGCCTCTCTCCCCTTCGTTCGCCGTTTGCTTGTTCCCCGGACCAGGTCACTCCAGCTGCTTGCCTCCTGAGACCTATGGGCCCTAACTGTGGTTACGTGGCTGCGGCTTTTGTGGTATTGTGGTGTGGGCTTTGAGAGCCCCACACCGGCAGGTTTAGCAGGGAAAGGTGAATCTATCCTCGCTTCGGGATCTGCCGCCCGTTTGGGCCTGGTTCTCCCTAGCAGTCTCCTTACTTCCCACTCCGCTGTCCTCTAGCTGAAGCTGGATTTCGGGTAGCCCTCCTAGGTGACCGTTCTCCCCCGTCTGTAGCCACTGCGCGGGCGCTGTTAGACAGCAAAAACCCCACAGGTCTGCTCCTTACTGAGCCCTCTGGAGTTCTCCTCTAACTGACTCACTGCTCCTCCTCTCCTGTTCTTGCCTACGCCACCTAGCAACCAGACTCTCTTACCACACCCCTTGAGAGGAGATGGAGGCCGTGCTCATGCTTCGCCCCCTCCTGGGATCCCCAGGGGTCCTCTCATAGGTACATGTGTGAGACCTGGTCACTATGCGCCTGTGTTCCACACCCCGGTCAGCCTTCTGGATTACCTGTATTGTACTGTCCCCAGCATGGGTGCAGTACTCAGTGGTGCCTGACCAGGTCAGGGGCGCCACATTCCCCCTTAGTTATCACCAGCACGTCCTCGGGCTGCAAGACAACATTTTAAATGCATAAAACATTAAAACATGGTAAAACATTTTAAGATCACCAGGTATCAGACATCACCAACCTCCACCCACAAGTCCGTTAACCCACCCAAAACCCTCTCACGTTGGCCGCGCCTTCAGCCACTTCTGGCAGGATGTAGAGGCGGCTTTCATGGGCTGGTGGTTTCAGGGTATACCCGGCCTGGTGGATCCGCGCCTTCAGCCTCTTCTGGCAGGATGTAGAGGCGGCCTCCACAGTTGGTGCTGACCAGGTACCCTCTTTGTGGTGGTGAGCCAAGGCCCCATAAACAGGCGTGCTCTCTCTGGTTGCAGGTGAGCCAAGGCCCTATATACGGACGTGCTCCCTGGTTGCAGACGAGCCAAGCCCCTAAACAGGCTGGCTCTGGTGGTGGTGCCTCTGGTGTAACTATTTACACTGCGAGAGTTTGTGGCTATAGCCAGTTCATAGCCTTAAGGTTTATTTCTCACAATAGTTTTTGTGGGCACAGGCTTGAACTTGAGAACGTTGCAAACAAACTGGTCAAAACTTTTCAAAACTTCAACTGGTAACTTCTTTCTTTACTTTACGTTACTCCTCTTTACCAGGGCTTGAGCCTGTATGGCGGCGGCACCTGCTGCTTTCCTGCTCTCTGTCGTCGTCGGTGGTTGTCTCATCCGTAGGTTCTTTTTCTCTGCTTTCTCTATCTTCATCTGTTTCTCTATCTCTGTCTTTCCTTTCTTCTTCTTTAGGACATGGTGCAACATCCAGTGCATACCATCCTCTTTCTCCTTGATGCATGGTAAATTGTACGGAGTCTCCCATCCTCAGGTTTCTTCCCGGATGTCCTCTGGGCAGGTTGGCGCTGACGTCTCTCCTATTGACAAAAATGCCTTCTTTCATTCCTGGTGCGACTATAAAGCCATATCCGCTCTTCAAGTTAAAGTCCTCTACAACTCCTCTACAAAGGGGTCCTCTGACCTGGGCTTTGGCTCTTCTCAGGAATCGTTTCTCTTGTAGGTCTCTGGCCGTTATTTCTCTCTGCTCTGGGGATGGCGGTGCAGGGAAAGCCTGGGTTCTGCTATGACGCCGTGTCTTGCGGGCTGGATGCTGCTGGGTGCAGCTTACAAGCTCCCAGGTGAGGCTTTGGGGCAGGTCTTCTTCAGCAGACGGTGTCAGGTCTTCTTCATCCCAGCGGGAATATGGTAACATCTCCGGCTCTGGGTATGGATCCACTGCTGTTGGCTCCTGAGTCAGCTCCTCAGCTTCCTGGCCTCCTCTCCCCCTTAGTTCTTCTTGGCACTCCTTTGGTGGCAGTGCTGGGGATGGACTTTCTTCAGCAGGCCCAGGCGGGGGACTCTTTGGCGTAGTTGCTGCAGGGGTTGCCGGCATCCTTCTGGGGGTGTGCGGAGGGAGCACGTACTGGTCCACCAACCATTGTGGAAACTTAGCCTCCATGTCAGCCTTCAGCCTCCAGTATTCGGGGTCATCCCCCAGCATGGGCTTCCTATCAAGGACCTCCGTGGCCTGGGGAGTAGTGTCTGCTCTGGCCTTGCAGGCCGGGGTAAATGACGAGGTAGACTTTTCTTGGCGGGCCGCGCCTGGCATGGCGGCGGCCTGGTCTTGGCGGGCCGCGCCTGGCATGGCGGCGGCCTGGTCTTGGCGGGCCGCGCCCGGCATGGCGGCGGCCTGGTCTTGGCGGGCCGCGCCCGGCATGGCGGCGGCCTGGTCTTGGCGGGCCGCGCCCGGCATGGCGGCGGCCTGGATCAGCGTCGCAGCTGCGATGGGATCTTTGCAGGCTGGGCTGGGCGTCGTTGCAGCGATCGGGGCTTGGCGGGCCGAGCAGGGCATCGCTGCGGCGGCCTGGGCTGGGCGGGCCGCGGTGGCAGCCGGTTCTTTGCGGGCCGGGCAGGGCATCGCTGCAGGGACCGGGTCTTGGTGGGCCGAGCAGGGCATCGCTGCGGCGGCCTGGGCTGGGCGGGCCGCACCGGACGTGGCTGCGGCCTGGATCAGCGTCGCCGCACCGGGCGCCTCTGCGGGGACCGCGGACGTGGCAGCAGGGGTCGGGGCACTTGCGCTGGCCGGGGCATCACTCGACTCACCCATCTGTGGCAGCATCGGGGTCTGCGTCGTCGCCGTCCTGTCTGGCACTCGGCGCGCGGCCCTCCTTTCATAGGCCCGAACCGCCGCGGTCATCTCCAGCAGTTCCATTCGTTCTTCCCGAATCTGCTCCACAACCCGGGTCTCCAGTCGATCGCAGAACTGGGCCAGCTCCCGATACCACCAGGCAGCGGAGCCTGGTTCTGGGTTCCTGCGGTCAGACGCCATTTCTTCTGCGCCCTCTTCTGCACGATCTCCCAGCAGTGGACTCGTCGCTGCCTCCAGTAGCAAACTGTTCAGTTTCTGCTCTGCCTCTTTCAGCAGCTCCTCTCCCAGCAGCAGGCTTGTGGCTCCCTTTCTGTCCCGACGTCTCTGGACGCCTCCGCTCTCATCGCTGGCGAGGTCAGAACTCTGCAGGGGATCTCTGGGTAGCCACACCTCTTCGTGGGCGGTAACTTCTTCCAGCGCGGGCTGCTGTTGTTTTTCAGCGCGCTTTTCATGGTGGCAATATGGCGGCGCTTCCAATTTTTCAAGCGGACCGCCCAGGCACATGGTCACCTGTCTGAACAGGTCTAGTCCTTATCCTGTTCGTGACGCCAGATGTGAAGCCCCACAGATGCTGCTGTGTCGGTGCATTACCTTCAGGGACTCCACTCGGCTGTATCGGGTCACAGGTAGGAGATCTTCTCTGTAGTCGTGACGCCACTCTCAGATTTGCGGTCAGTGAGGACCGCCACTGCAGGTTAAGGGCTGCCTGGGGCTGATGGTGGGTGCAGTCGGATGTAGTGGCCTCCTGAGAGTGAGGCAAGCCCCAGGGCCCTGTGTAGATGTGGTAGTACCACAAGGCGCAGAATAACTCCACACAGGCAGGATGTCTTTCAGGGTTTTTTACTCACTTCAGGTGGCAGGGTGAGTAACCCGGGCGTAGCTGGGATGAACCAGGCAGGAACCAGGTATCCTTCAGGCTGACTTTATGAGGGTGACTACTGACTCGCCTTCCTTAGCCCTTGGTGGTTTGGGGTGACCCCGACTTTGAGTCCCTATGGGGGTCACCCAGGGAAGATGCTGCAGCCTCTCTCCCCTTCGTTCGCCGTTTGCTTGTTCCCCGGACCAGGTCACTCCAGCTGCTTGCCTCCTGAGACCTATGGGCCCTAACTGTGGTTACGTGGCTGCGGCTTTTGTGGTATTGTGGTGTGGGCTTTGAGAGCCCCACACCGGCAGGTTTAGCAGGGAAAGGTGAATCTATCCTCGCTTCGGGATCTGCCGCCCGTTTGGGCCTGGTTCTCCCTAGCAGTCTCCTTACTTCCCACTCCGCTGTCCTCTAGCTGAAGCTGGATTTCGGGTAGCCCTCCTAGGTGACCGTTCTCCCCCGTCTGTAGCCACTGCGCGGGCGCTGTTAGACAGCAAAAACCCCACAGGTCTGCTCCTTACTGAGCCCTCTGGAGTTCTCCTCTAACTGACTCACTGCTCCTCCTCTCCTGTTCTTGCCTACGCCACCTAGCAACCAGACTCTCTTACCACACCCCTTGAGAGGAGATGGAGGCCGTGCTCATGCTTCGCCCCCTCCTGGGATCCCCAGGGGTCCTCTCATAGGTACATGTGTGAGACCTGGTCACTATGCGCCTGTGTTCCACACCCCGGTCAGCCTTCTGGATTACCTGTATTGTACTGTCCCCAGCATGGGTGCAGTACTCAGTGGTGCCTGACCAGGTCAGGGGCGCCACATTCGTCACTGAGGATGATTTCACTTTTCAGGGAATAGAGAGGGTGGTCCTTGTGGTGGACTGCAGGTATGGAGAGCTGTTGTCATCGTATTAGATAGATAAGAATGATTATATGTATTGTAGAAATGTCTCCTATCATGTTCCCTATTTTTTTATTATGTCCACATCCTGGTCCCCATCTTGGAAATCATAACAAACGTGCACTTTTTTGTTTAATTTACACATTGGACCATAGGAAAAATGACACTACAGCTACAGAGGTGACCGTCTGATAGCCCAGCTCGACTATCCATCTCTACTGAAGACCCTTTCAGCTTTTTGAGAGTTGGGTGGAGGACATCATCTCTGAAAATAGGGTCCCACAGCTGCACCCCATCAGTGTGAGCAGGAATCTTAGGACTCTTAGAAGAGTCAATGCTCTGAGACCATGGGGGGCGCTTAGCCCCCTCTCTTCGTCACTGAGGATGATTTCATTTTTCAGGAATTAGAGAGAGTGGTCCTTGTGGTGGACTGCAGGTATGGAGAGCTGTTGTGATCGTATTAGATAGATAAGAATGATTATATGTATTGTAGAAATGTCTCCTATCATGTTCCCTAATTTTTTATTATGTCCACATCCTGGTCCCCATCTTGAACATCATAACAAACGTGCACTTTTTTGTTTAATTTACACATTGGACCATAGGAAAAATGACACTACAGCTACAGAGGTGACCGTCTGATAGCCCAGCTCGACTATCCATCTCTACTGAAGACCCTTTCAGCTTTTTGAGAGTTGGGTGGAGGACATCATCTCTGAAAATAGGGTCCCACAGCTGCACCCCATCAGTGTGAGCAGGACTCTTAGGACTCTTAGAAGAGTCAATGCTCTGAGACCATTGGGGGCACTTAGCCCCCTCTCTTCATCACTGAGGATGATTTCATTTTTCAGGGATTAGAGAGGGTGGTCCTTGTGGTGGACTGCAGGTATGGAGAGCTGTTGTCATCGTATTAGATAGATAAGAATGATTATATGTATTGTAGAAATGTCTCCTATCATGTTCCCTAATTTTTTATTATGTCCACATCCTGGTCCCCATCTTGGACATCATAACAAACGTGCACTTTTTTGTTTAATTTACACATTGGACCATAGGAAAAATGACACTACAGCTACAGAGGTGACCGTCTGATAGCCCAGCTCGACTATCCATCTCTACTGAAGACCCTTTCAGCTTTTTGAGAGTTGGGTGGAGGACATCATCTCTGAAAATAGGGTCCCACAGCTGCACCCCATCAGTGTGAGCAGGACTCTTAGGACTCTTAGAAGAGTCAATGCTCTGAGACCATGGGGGGCGCTTAGCCCCCACTCTTCGTCACTGAGGATGATTTCATTTTTCAGGGATTAGAGAGGGTGGTCCTTGTGGTGGACTGCAGGTATGGAGAGCTGTTGTCATCGTATTAAATAGATAAGAATGATTATATGTATTGTAGAAATGTCTCCTATCATGTTCCCTAATTTTTTATTATGTCCACATCCTGGTCCCCATCTTGGACATCATAACAAACGTGCACTTTTTTGTTTAATTTACACATTGGACCATAGGAAAAATGACACTACAGCTACAGAGGTGACCGTCTGATAGCCCAGCTCGACTATCCATCTCTACTGAAGACCCTTTCAGCTTTTTGAGAGTTGGGTAGAGAACATCATCTCTGAAAATAGGGTCCCACAGCTGCACCCCATCAGTGTGAGCAGGACTCTTAGGACTCTTAGAAGAGTCAATGCTCTGAGACCATGGGGGGCGCTTAGCCCCCTCTCTTCGTCACTGAGGATGATTTCACTTTTCAGGTAATAGAGAGGGTGGTCCTTGTGGTGGACTGCAGGTATGGAGAGCTGTTGTCATCGTATTAGATAGATAAGAATGATTATATGTATTGTAGAAATGTCTCCTATCATGTTCCCTATTTTTTTATTATGTCCACATCCTGGTCCCCATCTTGGAAATCATAACAAACGTGCACTTTTTTGTTTAATTTACACATTGGACCATAGGAAAAATGACACTACAGCTACAGAGGTGACCGTCTGATAGCCCAGCTCGACTATCCATCTCTACTGAAGACCCTTTCAGCTTTTTGAGAGTTGGGTGGAGGACATCATCTCTGAAAATAGGGTCCCACAGCTGCACCCCATCAGTGTGAGCAGGAATCTTAGGACTCTTAGAAGAGTCAATGCTCTGAGACCATGGGGGGCGCTTAGCCCCCTCTCTTCGTCACTGAGGATGATTTAATTTTTCAGGGATTAGAGAGAGTGGTCCTTGTGGTGGACTGCAGGTATGGAGAGCTGTTGTGATCGTATTAGATAGATAAGAATGATTATATGTATTGTAGAAATGTCTCCTATCATGTTCCCTAATTTCTTATTATGTCCACATCCTGGTCCCCATCTTGGACATCATAACAAACGTGCACTTCTTTGTTTAATTTACACATTGGACCATAGGAAAAATGACACTACAGCTACAGAGGTGACCGTCTGATAGCCCAGCTCGACTATCCATCTCTACTGAAGACCCTTTCAGCTTTTTGAGAGTTGGGTGGAGGACATCATCTCTGAAAATAGGGTCCCACAGCTTCACCCCATCAGTGTGAGCAGGACTCTTAGGACTCTTAGAAGAGTCAATGCTCTGGTACCATGGGGGGCGCTTGGCCCCCTCTCTTCGTCACTGAGGATGATTTCATTTTTCAGGGATTAGAGAGGGTGGTCCTTGTGGTGGACTGCAGGTATGGAGAGCTGTTGTCATCGTATTAGATAGATAAGAATGATTATATGTATTGTAGAAATGTCTCCTATCATGTTCCCTAATTTTTTATTATGTCCACATCCTGGTCCCCATCTTGGACATCATAACAAACGTGCACTTTTTTGTTTAATTTACACATTGGACCATAGGAAAAATGACACTACAGCTACAGAGGTGACCGTCTGATAGCCCAGCTCGACTATCCATCTCTACTGAAGACCCTTTCAGCTTTTTGAGAGTTGGGTGGAGGACATCATCTCTGAAAATAGGGTCCCACAGCTGCACCCCATCAGTGTGAGCAGGACTCTTAGGACTCTTAGAAGAGTTAATGCTCTGAGACCATGGGGGCGCTTAGCCCCCTCTCTTCGTCACTGAGGATGATTTCATTTTTCAGGGATTAGAGAGGGTGGTCCTTGTGGTGGACTGCAGGTATGGAGAGCTGTTGTCATCGTATTAGATAGATAAGAATGATTATATGTATTGTAGAAATGTCTCCTATCATGTTCCCTAATTTTTTATTATGTCCACATCCTGGTCCCCATCTTGAACATCATAACAAACGTGCACTTTTTTGTTTAATTTACACATTGGACCATAGGAAAAATGACACTACAGCTACAGAGGTGACCGTCTGATAGCCCAGCTCGACTATCCATCTCTACTGAAGACCCTTTCAGCTTTTTGAGAGTTGGGTGGAGGACATCATCTCTGAAAATAGGGTCCCACAGCTTCACCCCATCAGTGTGAGCAGGACTCTTAGGACTCTTAGAAGAGTCAATGCTCTGAGACCATTGGGGGCACTTAGCCCCCTCTCTTCGTCACTGAGGATGATTTCATTTTTCAGGGATTAGAGAGGGTGGTCCTTGTGGTGGACTGCAGGTATGGAGAGCTGTTGTCATCGTATTAGATAGATAAGAATGATTATATGTATTGTAGAAATGTCTCCTATCATGTTCCCTAATTTCTTATTATGTCCACATCCTGGTCCCCATCTTGGACATCATAACAAACGTGCACTTTTTTGTTTAATTTACACATTGGACCATAGGAAAAATGACACTACAGCTACAGAGGTGACCGTCTGATAGCCCAGCTCGACTATCCATCTCTACTGAAGACCCTTTCAGCTTTTTGAGAGTCGGGTGGAGGACATCATCTCTGAAAATAGGGTCCCACAGCTTCACCCCATCAGTGTGAGCAGGACTCTTAGGACTCTTAGAAGAGTCAATGCTCTGGTACCATGGGGGGCGCTTGGCCCCCTCTCTTCGTCACTGAGGATGATTTCATTTTTCAGGGATTAGAGAGGGTGGTCCTTGTGGTGGACTGCAGGTATGGAGAGCTGTTGTCATCGTATTAGATAGATAAGAATGATTATATGTATTGTAGAAATGTCTCCTATCATGTTCCCTAATTTTTTATTATGTCCACATCCTGGTCCCCATCTTGGACATCATAACAAACGTGCACTTTTTTGTTTAATTTACACATTGGACCATAGGAAAAATGACACTACAGCTACAGAGGTGACCGTCTGATAGCCTAGCTCGACTATCCATCTCTACTGAAGACCCTTTCAGCTTTTTGAGAGTTGGGTGGAGGACATCATCTCTGAAAATAGGGTCCCACAGCTGCACCCCATCAGTGTGAGCAGGACTCTTAGGACTCTTAGAAGAGTCAATGCTCTGAGACCATTGGGGGCACTTAGCCCCCTCTCTTCGTCACTGAGGATGATTTCATTTTTCAGGGATTAGAGAGGGTGGTCCTTGTGGTGGACTGCAGGTATGGAGAGCTGTTGTCATCGTATTAGATAGATAAGAATGATTATATGTATTGTAGAAATGTCTCCTATCATGTTCCCTAATTTTTTATTATGTCCACATCCTGGTCCCCATCTTGGACATCATAACAAACGTGCACTTTTTTGTTTAATTTACACATTGGACCATAGGAAAAATGACACTACAGCTACATAGGTGACCGTCTGATAGCCCAGCTCGACTATCCATCTCTACTGAAGACCCTTTCAGCTTTTTGAGAGTCGGGTGGAGGACATCATCTCTGAAAATAGGGTCCCACAGCTTCACCCCATCAGTGTGAGCAGGACTCTTAGGACTCTTAGAAGAGTCAATGCTCTGGTACCATGGGGGGCGCTTGGCCCCCTCTCTTCGTCACTGAGGATGATTTCATTTTTCAGGGATTAGAGAGGGTGGTCCTTGTGGTGGACTGCAGGTATGGAGAGCTGTTGTCATCGTATTAGATAGATAAGAATGATTATATGTATTGTAGAAATGTCTCCTATCATGTTCCCTAATTTTTTATTATGTCCACATCCTGGTCCCCATCTTGGACATCATAACAAACGTGCACTTTTTTGTTTAATTTACACATTGGACCATAGGAAAAATGACACTACAGCTACAGAGGTGACCGTCTGATAGCCCAGCTCGACTATCCATCTCTACTGAAGACCCTTTCAGCTTTTTGAGAGTTGGGTGGAGGACATCATCTCTGAAAATAGGGTCCCACAGCTGCACCCCATCAGTGTGAGCAGGACTCTTAGGACTCTTAGAAGAGTCAATGCTCTGAGACCATTGGGGGCACTTAGCCCCCTCTCTTCGTCACTGAGGATGATTTCATTTTTCAGGGATTAGAGAGGGTGGTCCTTGTGGTGGACTGCAGGTATGGAGAGCTGTTATCGTATTAGATAGATAAGAATGATTATATGTATTGTAGAAATGTCTCCTATCATGTTCCCTAATTTTTTATTATGTCCACATCCTGGTCCCCATCTTGGACATCATAACAAACGTGCACTTTTTTGTTTAATTTACACATTGGACCATAGGAAAAATGACACTACAGCTACAGAGGTGACCGTCTGATAGCCCAGCTCGACAATCCATCTCTACTGAAGACCCTTTCAGCTTTTTGAGAGTTGGGTGGAGGACATCATCTCTGAAAATAGGGTCCCACAGCTGCACCCCATCAGTGTGAGCAGGACTCTTAGGACTCTTAGAAGAGTCAATGCTCTGAGACCATGGGGGGCGTTTAGCCCCCTCTCTTCGTCACTAAGGATGATTTCATTTTTCAGGGATTAGAGAGGGTGGTCCTTGTGGTGGACTGCAGGTATGGAGAGCTGTTGTCATCGTATTAAATAGATAAGAATGATTATATGTATTGTAGAAATGTCTCCTATCATGTTCCCTAATTTTTTATTATGTCCACATCCTGGTCCCCATCTTGGACATCATAACAAACGTGCACTTTTTTGTTTAATTTACACATTGGACCATAGGAAAAATGACACTACAGGTACAGAGGTGACCGTCTGATAGCCCAGCTCGACTATCCATCTCTACTGAAGACCCTTTCAGCTTTTTGAGAGTTTGGTGGAGAACATCATCTCTGAAAATAGGGTCCCACAGCTGCACCCCATCAGTGTGAGCAGGACTCTTAGGACTCTTAGAAGAGTCAATGCTCTGAGACCATGGGGGGCGCTTAGCCCCCTCTCTTCGTCACTGAGGATGATTTCACTTTTCAGGGAATAGAGAGGGTGGTCCTTGTGGTGGACTGCAGGTATGGAGAGCTGTTGTCATCGTATTAGATAGATAAGAATGATTATATGTATTGTAGAAATGTCTCCTATCATGTTCCCTATTTTTTTATTATGTCCACATCCTGGTCCCCATCTTGGAAATCATAACAAACGTGCACTTTTTTGTTTAATTTACACATTGGACCATAGGAAAAATGACACTACAGCTACAGAGGTGACCGTCTGATAGCCCAGCTCGACTATCCATCTCTACTGAAGACCCTTTCAGCTTTTTGAGAGTTGGGTGGAGGACATCATCTCTGAAAATAGGGTCCCACAGCTGCACCCCATCAGTGTGAGCAGGACTCTTAGGACTCTTAGAAGAGTCAATGTTTTGAGACCATGGGGTGCGCTTAGCCCCCTCTCTTCGTCACTGAGGATGATTTCATTTTTCAGGGATTAGAGAGGGTGGTCCTTGTGGTGGACTGCAGGTATGGAGAGCTGTTGTCATCATTTTAAATAGATAAGAATGATTATATGTATTGTAGAAATGTCTCCTATCATGTTCCCTAATTTTTTATTATGTCCACATCCTGGTCCCCATCTTGGACATCATAACAAACGTGCACTTTTTTGTTTAATTTACACATTGGACCATAGGAAAAATGACACTACAGGTACAGAGGTGACCGTCTGATAGCCCAGCTCGACTATCCATCTCTACTGAAGACCCTTTCAGCTTTTTGAGAGTTTGGTGGAGAACATCATCTCTGAAAATAGGGTCCCACAGCTGCACCCCATCAGTGTGAGCAGGACTCTTAGGACTCTTAGAAGAGTCAATGCTCTGAGACCATGGGGGGCGCTTAGCCCCCTCTCTTCGTCACTGAGGATGATTTCACTTTTCAGGGAATAGAGAGGGTGGTCCTTGTGGTGGACTGAAGGTATGGAGAGCTGTTGTCATCGTATTAGATAGATAAGAATGATTATATGTATTGTAGAAATGTCTCCTATCATGTTCCCTATTTTTTTATTATGTCCACATCCTGGTCCCCATCTTGGAAATCATAACAAACGTGCACTTTTTTGTTTAATTTACACATTGGACCATAGGAAAAATGACACTACAGCTACAGAGGTGACCGTCTGATAGCCCAGCTCGACTATCCATCTCTACTGAAGACCCTTTCAGCTTTTTGAGAGTTGGGTGGAGGACATCATCTCTGAAAATAGGGTCCCACAGCTGCACCCCATCAGTGTGAGCAGGACTCTTAGGACTCTTAGAAGAGTCAATGATCTGAGACCATGGGGGGCGCTTAGCCCCCTCTCTTCGTCACTGAGGATGATTTCATTTTTCAGGGATTAGAGAGAGTGGTCCTTGTGGTGGACTGCAGGAATGGAGAGCTGTTGTGATCGTATTAGATAGATAAGAATGATTATATGTATTGTAGAAATGTCTCCTATCATGTTCCCTAATTTTTTATTATGTCCACATCCTGGTCCCCATCTTGGACATCATAACAAACGTGCACTTTTTTGTTTAATTTACACATTGGACCATAGGAAAAATGACACTACAGCTACAGAGGTGACCGTCTGATAGCCCAGCTCGACTATCCATCTCTACTGAAGACCCTTTCAGCTTTTTGAGAGTTGGGTGGAGGACATCATCTCTTAAAATAGGGTCCCACAGCTGCACCCCATCAGTGTAAGCAGGACTCTTAGGACTCTTAGAAGAGTCAATGCTCTAAAACCATGGGGGGCGCCAAACAAAACTTTTAGTAGGTTTCTACTTATTTTATTAAATATTATCTCCACCAAACAGGACAAGCTTGCATCTGTTATAGTTTTGGAGAAAAATGTGATCATTTCATGTATGCGCGAAATGCCTTAAAAATGGCTTTAAAATAGTTTTGAAGCATGGAGACGATTATCTCGGGATTGCAAGATAACCAAACAAAACTTTTAGTGGATTTCTACATATTTTATTAAATATCATCTCTACCAAACAGGACAAGCTTGCATCTGTTTTAGTTTTGAAGAAAAATGTGATCATTTCATTTATGCGTGAAATGCCTTCAAAATGGCTTTTAAATGGATTTGAAGCATGGAGACGATTATCTCGGGATTGCAATATAACCAAACAAAACTTTTAGTGGATTTCTACTTATTTTATTAAATATTATCCCCTCCAAACAGGACGAGCTTCCATCTGTTATAGTTTTGGAGAAAAATGTGATCATTTCATTTATGCGCGAAATGCCTTAAAAATGGCTTTAAAATGGATTTGGAGCATGGAGACGATTATCTCGGGATTGCAAGATAACCAAACAAAACTTTTAGTGGATTTCTACTTATTTTATTAAATATTATCCCCACCAAACAGGACAAGCTTGCATCTGTTATAGTTTTGGAGAAAAATGTGATCATTTCATTTATGCGCACAATGCCTTTGAAATGGCTTTAAAATAGATTTGGAGCATGGAGACGATTATCTCGGGATTGCAAGATAACCAAACAAAACTTTTAGTGGATTTCTACTTATTTTACCAAATATCATCTCCACCAAACAGGACAAGCTTGCATGTGTTATAGTTTTGGAGAAAAATGTGATCATTTCATTTATGCGCAAAATGCCTTTGAAATGGCTTTAAAATGGATTTGGAGCATGGAGACGATTATCTCAGGATGGCAATATAAACAAACAAAACTTTTAGTAGATTTCTACTTATTTTATTAAATATTATCTCCACCAAACAGGACAAGCTTGCATCTGTTATAGTTTTGGAGAAAAATGTGATCATTTCATTTATGCGCGAAATGCCTTAAAAATGGCTTTAAAATGGATTTGGAGCATGGAGACGATTATCTTGGGATTGCAAGATAACCAAACAAAACTTTTAGTGGATTTCTACTTATTTTATTAAATATCATCTCCACCAAACAGGACAAGCTTGCATGTGTTATAGTTTTGGAGAAAAATATGATCATTTCATTTATGCGTGAAATGCCTTTGAAATGGCTTTAAAATGGATTTGGAGCATGGAGACGATTATCTCAGGATTGCAATATAAACAAACAAAACTTTTAGTAGGTTTCTACTTATTTTATTAAATATTATCTCCACCAAACAGGACAAGCTTGCATCTGTTATAGTTTTGGAGAAAAATGTGATCATTTCATTTATGCGCGAAATGCCCTTAGGACTCTTAGAAGAGTTAATGCTCTGAGACCATGGGGGCGCTTAGCCCCCTCTCTTCGTCACTGAGGATGATTTCATTTTTCAGGGATTAGAGAGGGTGGTCCTTGTGGTGGACTGCAGGTATGGAGAGCTGTTGTCATCGTATTAGATAGATAAGAATGATTATATGTATTGTAGAAATGTCTCCTATCATGTTCCCTAATTTTTTATTATGTCCACATCCTGGTCCCCATCTTGGACATCATAACAAACGTGCACTTTTTTGTTTAATTTACACATTGGACCATAGGAAAAATGACACTACAGCTACAGAGGTGACCGTCTGATAGCCCAGCTCGACTATCCATCTCTACTGAAGACATTTCTACAATACATATAATCATTCTTATCTATCTAATACGATCACAACAGCTCTCCATACCTGCAGTCCACCACAAGGACCACTCTCTCTAATCCCTGAAAAATGAAATCATCCTCAGTGACGAAGAGAGGGGGCTAAGCGCCCCCCATGGTCTCAGAGCATTGACTCTTCTAAGAGTCCTAAGATTCCTGCTCACTCTGATGGGGTGCAGCTGTGGGACCCTATTTTCAGAGATGATGTCCTCCACCCAACTCTCAAAAAGCTGAAAGGGTCTTCAGTAGAGATGGATAGTCGAGCTGGGCTATCAGACGGTCACCTCTGTAGCTGTAGTGTCATTTTTCCTATGGTCCAATTTGTAAATTAAACAAAAAAGTGCACGTTTGTTATGATTTCCAAGATGGGGACCAGGATGTGGACATAATAAAAAAATAGGGAACATGATAGGAGACATTTCTACAATACATATAATCATTCTTATCTATCTAATACGATGACAACAGCTCTCCATACCTGCAGTCCACCACAAGGACCACCCTCTCTATTCCCTAAAAAGTGAAATCATCCTCAGTGACGAGGAGAGGGGGCTAAGCGCCCCCCATGGTCTCAGAGCATTGACTCTTCTAAGAGTCCTAAGAGTCCTGCTCACACTGATGGGGTGCAGCTGTGGGACCCTATTTTCAGAGATGATGTTCTCCACCCAACTCTCAAAAAGCTGAAAGGGTCTTCAGTAGAGATGGATAGTCGAGCTGGGCTATCAGACGGTCACCTCTGTAGCTGTAGTGTCATTTTTCCTATGGTCCAATGTGTAAATTAAACAAAAAAGTGCACGTTTGTTATGATGTCCAAGATGGGGACCAGGATGTGGACATAATAAAAAATTAGGGAACATGATAGGAGACATTTCTACAATACATATAATCATTCTTATCTATTTAATACGATGACAACAGCTCTCCATACCTGCAGTCCACTACAAGGACCACCCTCTCTAATCCCTGAAAAATGAAATCATCCTCAGTGACGAAGAGAGGGGGCTAAGCGCCCCCCATGGTCTCAGAGCATTGACTCTTCTAAGAGTCCTAAGAGTCCTGCTCACACTGATGGGGTGCAGCTGTGGGACCCTATTTTCAGAGATGATGTCCTCCACCCAACTCTCAAAAAGCTGAAAGGGTCTTCAGTAGAGATGGATAGTCGAGCTGGGCTATCAGACGGTCACCTCTGTAGCTGTAGTGTCATTTTTCCTATGGTCCAATGTGTAAATTAAACAAAAAAGTGCACGTTTGTTATGATGTCCAAGATGGGGACCAGGATGTGGACATAATAAAAAATTAGGGAACATGATAGGAGACATTTCTACAATACATATAATCATTCTTATCTATCTAATACGATGATAACAGCTCTCCATATCTGCAGTCCACCACAAGGACCACCCTCTCTAATCCCTGAAAAATGAAATCATCCTCAGTGATGAAGAGAGGGGGCTAAGTGCCCCCAATGGTCTCAGAGCATTGACTCTTCTAAGAGTCCTAAGAGTCCTGCTCACACTGATGGGGTGCAGCTGTGGGACCCTATTTTCAGAGATGATGTCCTCCACCCAACTCTCAAAAAGCTGAAAGGGTCTAAGAGTCCTAAGAGTCCTGCTCACACTGATGGGGTGCAGCTGTGGGACCCTATTTTCAGAGATGATGTCCTCCACCCAACTCTCAAAAAGCTGAAAGGGTCTTCAGTAGAGATGGATAGTCGAGCTGGGCTATCAGACGGTCACCTCTGTAGCTGTAGTTTCATTTTCCCTATGGTCCAATGTGTAAATTAAACAAAAAAGTGCACGTTTGTTATGATGTCCAAGATGGGGACCAGGATGTGGACATAATAAAAAATTAGGGAACATGATAGGAGACATTTCTACAATACATATAATCATTCTTATCTATCTAATACGATGACAACAGCTCTCCATACCTGCAGTCCACCACAAGGACCACCCTCTCTAATCCCTGAAAAATGAAATCATCCTCAGTGATGAAGAGAGGGGGCTAAGTGCCCCCAATGGTCTCAGAGCATTGACTCTTCTAAGAGTCCTAAGAGTCCTGCTCACACTGATGGGGTGCAGCTGTGGGACCCTATTTTCAGAGATGATGTCCTCCACCCAACTCTCAAAAAGCTGAAAGGGTCTTCAGTAGAGATGGATAGTCGAGCTGGGCTATCAGACGGTCACCTCTGTAGCTGTAGTGTCATTTTTCCTATGGTCCAATGTGTAAATTAAACAAAAAAGTGCACGTTTGTTATGATGTCCAAGATGGAGACCAGGATGTGGACATAATAAAAAATTAGGGAACATGATAGGAGACATTTCTACAATACATATAATCATTCTTATCTATCTAATACGATGACAACAGCTCTCCATACCTGCAGTCCACCACAAGGACCACCCTCTCTAATCCCTGAAAAATGAAATCATCCTCAGTGACGAAGAGAGGGGGCTAAGCGCCCCCATGGTCTCAGAGCATTAACTCTTCTAAGAGTCCTAAGAGTCCTGCTCACACTGATGGGGTGCAGCTGTGGGACCCTATTTTCAGAGATGATGTCCTCCACCCAACTCTCAAAAAGCTGAAAGGGTCTTCAGTAGAGATGGATAGTCGAGCTGGGCTATCAGACGGTCACCTCTGTAGCTGTAGTGTCATTTTTCCTATGGTCCAATGTGTAAATTAAACAAAAAAGTGCACGTTTGTTATGATGTCCAAGATGGGGACCAGGATGTGGACATAATAAAAAATTAGGGAACATGATAGGAGACATTTCTACAATACATATAATCATTCTTATCTATCTAATACGATGACAACAGCTCTCCATACCTGCAGTCCACCACAAGGACCACCCTCTCTAATCCCTGAAAAATGAAATCATCCTCAGGGACGAAGAGAGGGGGCTAAGCGCCCCCCATGGTTTTAGAGCATTGACTCTTCTAAGAGTCCTAAGAGTCCTGCTCACACTGATGGGGTGCAGCTGTGGGACCCTATTTTCAGAGATGATGTCCTCCACCCAACTCTCAAAAAGCTGAAAGGGTCTTCAGTAGAGATGGATAGTCGAGCTGGGCTATCAGACGGTCACCTCTGTAGCTGTAGTGTCATTTTTCCTATGGTCCAATGTGTAAATTAAACAAAAAAGTGCACGTTTGTTATGATGTCCAAGATGGGGACCAGGATGTGGACATAATAAAAAATTAGGGAACATGATAGGAGACATTTCTACAATACATATAATCATTCTTATCTATCTAATACGATGACAACAGCTCTCCATACCTGCAGTCCACCACAAGGACCACCCTCTCTAATCCCTGAAAAATGAAATCATCCTCAGGGACGAAGAGAGGGGGCTAAGCGCCCCCCATGGTTTTAGAGCATTGACTCTTCTAAGAGTCCTAAGAGTCCTGCTTACACTGATGGGGTGCAGCTGTGGGACCCTATTTTAAGAGATGATGTCCTCCACCCAACTCTCAAAAAGCTGAAAGGGTCTTCAGTAGAGATGGATAGTCGAGCTGGGCTACCAGACGGTCACCTCTGTAGCTGTAGTGTCATTTTTCCTATGGTCCAATGTGTAAATTAAACAAAAAAGTGCACGTTTGTTATGATTTCCAAGATGGGGACCAGGATGTGGACATAATAAAAAAATAGGGAACATGATAGGAGACATTTCTACAATACATATAATCATTCTTATCTATCTAATACGATGACAACAGCTCTCCATAACTGCAGTCCACCACAAGGACCACCCTCACTATTCCCTGAAAAGTGAAATCATCCTCAGTGACGAAGAGAGGGGGCTAAGCGCCCCCCATGGTCTCAAAACATTGACTCTTCTAAGAGTCCTAAGAGTCCTGCTCACACTGATGGGGTGCAGCTGTGGGACCCTATTTTCAGAGATGATGTTCTCCACCCAACTCTCAAAAAGCTGAAAGGGTCTTCAGTAGAGATGGATAGTCGAGCTGGGCTATCAGACGGTCACCTCTGTAGCTGTAGTGTCATTTTTCCTATGGTCCAATGTGTAAATTAAACAAAAAAGTGCACGTTTGTTATGATGTCCAAGATGGGGACCAGGATGTGGACATAATAAAAAATTAGGGAACATGATAGGAGACATTTCTACAATACATATAATCATTCTTATCTATTTAATACGATGACAACAGCTCTCCATACCTGCAGTCCACCACAAGGACCACCCTCTCTAATCCCTGAAAAATGAAATCATCCTCAGTGACGAAGAGAGGGGGCTAAGCGCCCCCCATGGTCTCAGAGCATTGACTCTTCTAAGAGTCCTAAGAGTCCTGCTCACACTGATGGGGTGCAGCTGTGGGACCCTATTTTCAGAGATGATGTCCTCCACCCAACTCTCAAAAAGCTGAAAGGGTCTTCAGTAGAGATGGATTGTCGAGCTGGGCTATCAGACGGTCACCTCTGTAGCTGTAGTGTCATTTTTCCTATGGTCCAATGTGTAAATTAAACAAAAAGTGCACGTTTGTTATGATGTCCAAGATGGGGACCAGGATGTGGACATAATAAAAAATTAGGGAACATGATAGGAGACATTTCTACAATACATATAATCATTCTTATCTATCTAATACGATGATAACAGCTCTCCATACCTGCAGTCCACCACAAGGACCACCCTCTCTAATCCCTGAAAAATGAAATCATCATCAGTGACGAAGAGAGGGGGCTAAGTGCCCCCAATGGTCTCAGAGCATTGACTCTTCTAAGAGTCCTAAGAGTCCTGCTCACACTGATGGGGTGCAGCTGTGGGACCCTATTTTCAGAGATGATGTCCTCCACCCAACTCTCAAAAAGCTGAAAGGGTCTTCAGTAGAGATGGATAGTCGAGCTGGGCTATCAGACGGTCACCTCTGTAGCTGTAGTGTCATTTTTCCTATGGTCCAATGTGTAAATTAAACAAAAAAGTGCACGTTTGTTATGATGTCCAAGATGGGGACCAGGATGTGGACATAATAAAAAATTAGGGAACATGATAGGAGACATTTCTACAATACATATAATCATTCTTATCTATCTAATACGATGACAACAGCTCTCCATACCTGCAGTCCACCACAAGGACCACCCTCTCTAATCCCTGAAAAATGAAATCATCCTCAGTGACGAAGAGAGGGGGCTAAGCGCCCCCATGGTCTCAGAGCATTAACTCTTCTAAGAGTCCTAAGAGTCCTGCTCACACTGATGGGGTGCAGCTGTGGGACCCTATTTTCAGAGATGATGTCCTCCACCCAACTCTCAAAAAGCTGAAAGGGTCTTCAGTAGAGATGGATAGTCGAGCTGGGCTATCAGACGGTCACCTCTGTAGCTGTAGTGTCATTTTTCCTATGGTCCAATGTGTAAATTAAACAAAAAAGTGCACGTTTGTTATGATGTCCAAGATGGGGACCAGGATGTGGACATAATAAAAAATTAGGGAACATGATAGGAGACATTTCTACAATACATATAATCATTCTTATCAATCTAATACGATGACAACAGCTCTCCATACCTGCAGTCCACCACAAGGACCACCCTCTCTAATCCCTGAAAAATGAAATCATCCTCAGTGACGAAGAGAGGGGGCCAAGCGCCCCCCATGGTACCAGAGCATTGACTCTTCTAAGAGTCCTAAGAGTCCTGCTGACACTGATGTGGTGAAGCTGTGGGACCCTATTTTCAGAGATGATGTCCTCCACCCAACTCTCAAAAAGCTGAAAGGGTCTTCAGTAGAGATGGATAGTCGAGCTGGGCTATCAGACGGTCACCTCTGTAGCTGTAGTGTCATTTTTCCTATTGTCCAATTTGTAAATTAAACAAAAAAGTGCACGTTTGTTATGATTTCCAAGATGGGGACCAGGATGTGGACATAATAAAAAAATAGGGAACATGATAGGAGACATTTCTACAATACATATAATCATTCTTATCTATCTAATACGATGACAACAGCTCTCCATACCTGCAGTCCACCACAAGGACCACCCTCTCTATTCCCTGAAAAGTGAAATCATCCTCAGTGACGAAGAGAGGGGGCTAAGCGCCCCCCATGGTCTCAGAGCATTGACTCTTCTAAGAGTCCTAAGAGTCCTGCTCACACTGATGGGGTGCAGCTGTGGGACCCTATTTTCAGAGATGATGTTCTCCACCCAACTCTCAAAAAGCTGAAAGGGTCTTCAGTAGAGATGGATAGTCGAGCTGGGCTATCAGACGGTCACCTCTGTAGCTGTAGTGTCATTTTTCCTATGGTCCAATGTGTAAATTAAACAAAAAAGTGCACGTTTGTTATGATGTCCAAGATGGGGACCAGGATGTGGACATAATAAAAAATTAGGGAACATGATAGGAGACATTTCTACAATACATATAATCATTCTTATCTATTTAATACGATGACAACAGCTCTCCATACCTGCAGTCCACCACAAGGACCACCCTCTCTAATCCCTGAAAAATGAAATCATCCTCAGTGACGAAGAGAGGGGGCTAAGCGCCCCCCATGGTCTCAGAGCATTGACTCTTCTAAGAGTCCTAAGAGTCCTGCTCACACTGATGGGGTGCAGCTGTGGGACCCTATTTTCAGAGATGATGTCCTCCACCCAACTCTCAAAAAGCTGAAAGGGTCTTCAGTAGAGATGGATAGTCGAGCTGGGCTATCAGACGGTCACCTCTGTAGCTGTAGTGTCATTTTTCCTATGGTCCAATGTGTAAATTAAACAAAAAAGTGCACGTTTGTTATGATGTCCAAGATGGGGACCAGGATGTGGACATACATTCTTATCTATCTAATACGATGATAACAGCTCTCCATATCTGCAGTCCACCACAAGGACCACCCTCTCTAATCCCTGAAAAATGAAATCATCCTCAGTGATGAAGAGAGGGGGCTAAGTGCCCCCAATGGTCTCAGAGCATTGACTCTTCTAAGAGTCCTAAGAGTCCTGCTCACACTGATGGGGTGCAGCTGTGGGACCCTATTTTCAGAGATGATGTCCTCCACCCAACTCTCAAAAAGCTGAAATGGTCTTCAGTAGAGATGGATAGTCGAGCTGGGCTATCAGACGGTCACCTCTGTAGCTGTAGTGTCATTTTTCCTATGGTCCAATGTGTAAATTAAACAAAAAAGTGCACGTTTGTTATGATGTCCAAGATGGGGACCAGGATGTGGACATAATAAAAAATTAGAGAACATGATAGGAGACATTTCTACAATACATATAATCATTCTTATCTATCTAATACGATGACAACAGCTCTCCATACCTGCAGTCCACCACAAGGACCACCCTCTCTAATCCCTGAAAAATGAAATCATCCTCAGTGATGAAGAGAGGGGGCTAAGCGCCCCCCATGGTTTTAGAGCATTGACTCTTCTAAGAGTCCTAAGAGTCCTGCTTACACTGATGGGGTGCAGCTGTGGGACCCTATTTTAAGAGATGATGTCCTCCACCCAACTCTCAAAAAGCTGAAAGGGTCTTCAGTAGAGATGGATAGTCGAGCTGGGCTATCAGACGGTCACCTCTGTAGCTGTAGTGTCATTTTTCCTATGGTCCAATGTGTAAATTAAACAAAAAAGTGCACGTTTGTTATGATGTCCAAGATGGGGACCAGGATGTGGACATAATAAAAAATTAGGGAACATGATAGGAGACATTTCTACAATACATATAATCATTCTTATCTATTTAATACGATGACAACAGCTCTCCATACCGGCAGTCCACCACAAGGACCACCCTCTCTAATCCCTGAAAAATGAAATCATCCTCAGTGACGAAGAGAGGGGGCTAAGCGCCCCCCATGGTCTCAGAGCATTGACTCTTCTAAGAGTCCTAAGAGTCCTGCTCACACTGATGGGGTGCAGCTGTGGGACCCTATTTTCAGAGATGATGTCCTCCACCCAACTCTCAAAAAGCTGAAAGGGTCTTCAGTAGAGATGGATTGTCGAGCTGGGCTATCAGACGGTCACCTCTGTAGCTGTAGTGTCATTTTTCCTATGGTCCAATGTGTAAATTAAACAAAAAAGTGCACGTTTGTTATGATGTCCAAGATGGGGACCAGGATGTGGACATAATAAAAAATTAGGGAACATGATAGGAGACATTTCTACAATACATATAATCATTCTTATCTACCTAATACGATGATAACAGCTCTCCATATCTGCAGTCCACCACAAGGACCACCCTCTCTAATCCCTGAAAAATGAAATCATCCTCAGTGATGAAGAGAGGGGGCTAAGTGCCCCCAATGGTCTCAGAGCATTGACTCTTCTAAGAGTCCTAAGAGTCCTGCTCACACTGATGGGGTGCAGCTGTGGGACCCTATTTTCAGAGATGATGTCCTCCACCCAACTCTCAAAAAGCTGAAAGGGTCTTCAGTAGAGATGGATAGTCGAGCTGGGCTATCAGACGGTCACCTCTGTAGCTGTAGTGTCATTTTTCCTATGGTCCAATGTGTAAATTAAACAAAAAAGTGCACGTTTGTTATGATGTCCAAGATGGGGACCAGGATGTGGACATAATAAAAAATTAGGGAACATGATAGGAGACATTTCTACAATACATATAATCATTCTTATCTATCTAATACGATGACAACAGCTCTCCATACCTGCAGTCCACCACAAGGACCACCCTCTCTAATCCCTGAAAAATGAAATCATCCTCAGTGACGAAGAGAGGGGGCTAAGCGCCCCCATGGTCTCAGAGCATTAACTCTTCTAAGAGTCCTAAGAGTCCTGCTCACACTGATGGGTGCAGCTGTGGGACCCTATTTTCAGAGATGATGTCCTCCACCCAACTCTCAAAAAGCTGAAAGGGTCTTCAGTAGAGATGGATAGTCGAGCTGGGCTATCAGACGGTCACCTCTGTAGCTGTAGTGTCATTTTTCCTATGGCCCAATGTGTAAATTAAACGAAAAAGTGCACGTTTGTTATGATGTCCAAAATGGGGACCAGGATGTGGACATAATAAAAAATTAGGGAACATGATAGGAGACATTTCTACAATACATATAATCATTCTTATCTATCTAATACGATGACAACAGCTCTCCATACCTGCAGTCCACCACAAGGACCACCCTCTCTAATCCCTGAAAAATGAAATCATCCTCAGTGACGAAGAGAGGGGGCCAAGCGCCCCCCATGGTACCAGAGCATTGACTCTTCTAAGAGTCCTAAGAGTCCTGCTCACACTGATGGGGTGAAGCTGTGGGACCCTATTTTCAGAGATGATGTCCTCCACCCAACTCTCAAAAAGCTGAAAGGGTCTTCAGTAGAGATGGATAGTCGAGCTGGGCTATCAGACGGTCACCTCTGTAGCTGTAGTGTCATTTTTCCTATGGTCCAATGTGTAAATTAAACAAAAAAGTGCACGTTTGTTATGATGTCCAAGATGGGGACCAGGATGTGGACATAATAAGAAATTAGGGAACATGATAGGAGACATTTCTACAATACATATAATCATTCTTATCTATCTAATACGATGACAACAGCTCTCCATACCTGCAGTCCACCACAAGGACCACCCTCTCTAATCCCTGAAAAATGAAATCATCCTCAGGGACGAAGAGAGGGGGCTAAGCGCCCCCCATGGTTTTAGAGCATTGACTCTTCTAAGAGTCCTAAGAGTCCTGCTTACACTGATGGGGTGCAGCTGTGGGACCCTATTTTCAGAGATGATGTCCTCCACCCAACTCTCAAAAAGCTGAAAGGGTCTTCAGTAGAGATGGATAGTCGAGCTGGGCTATCAGACGGTCACCTCTGTAGCTGTAGTGTCATTTTTCCTATGGTCCAATGTGTAAATTAAACAAAAAAGTGCACGTTTGTTATGATGTTCAAGATGGGGACCAGGATGTGGACATAATAAAAAATTAGGGAACATGATAGGAGACATTTCTACAATACATATAATCATTCTTATCTATCTAATACGATCACAACAGCTCTCCATACCTGCAGTCCACCACAAGGACCACTCTCTCTAATCCCTAAAAAATGAAATCATCCTCAGTGACGAAGAGAGGGGGCTAAGCGCCCCCCATGGTCTCAGAGCATTGACTCTTCTAAGAGTCCTAAGATTCCTGCTCACACTGATGGGGTGCAGCTGTGGGACCCTATTTTCAGAGATGATGTCCTCCACCCAACTCTCAAAAAGCTGAAAGGGTCTTCAGTAGAGATGGATAGTCGAGCTGGGCTATCAGACGGTCACCTCTGTAGCTGTAGTGTCATTTTTCCTATGGTCCAATGTGTATATTAAACAAAAAAGTGCACGTTTGTTATGATTTCCAAGATGGGGACCAGGATGTGGACATAATAAAAAAATAGGGAACATGATAGGAGACATTTCTACAATACATATAATCATTCTTATCTATCTAATACGATGACAACAGCTCTCCATACCTGCAGTCCACCACAAGGACCACCCTCTCTATTCCCTGAAAAGTGAAATCATCCTCAGTGACGAAGAGAGGGGGCTAAGCGCCCCCCATGGTCTCAGAGCATTGACTCTTCTAAGAGTCCTAAGAGTCCTGCTCACACTGATGGGGTGCAGCTGTGGGACCCTATTTTCAGAGATGATGTTCTCCACCCAACTCTCAAAAAGCTGAAAGGGTCTTCAGTAGAGATGGATAGTCGAGCTGGGCTATCAGACGGTCACCTCTGTAGCTGTAGTGTCATTTTTCCTATGGTCCAATGTGTAAATTAAACAAAAAAGTGCACGTTTGTTATGATGTCCAAGATGGGGACCAGGATGTGGACATAATAAAAAATTAGGGAACATGATAGGAGACATTTCTACAATACATATAATCATTCTTATCTATTTAATACGATGACAACAGCTCTCCATACCTGCAGTCCACCACAAGGACCAACCTCTCTAATCCCTGAAAAATGAAATCATCCTCAGTGACGAAGAGAGGGGGCTAAGCGCCCCCCATGGTCTCAGAGCATTGACTCTTCTAAGAGTCCTAAGAGTCCTGCTCACACTGATGGGGTGCAGCTGTGGGACCCTATTTTCAGAGATGATGTCCTCCACCCAACTCTCAAAAAGCTGAAAGGGTCTTCAGTAGAGATGGATAGTCGAGCTGGGCTATCAGACGGTCACCTCTGTAGCTGTAGTGTCATTTTTCCTATGGTCCAATGTGTAAATTAAACAAAAAAGTGCACGTTTGTTATGATGTCCAAGATGGGGACCAGGATGTGGACAGAATAAAAAATTAGGGAACATGATAGGAGACATTTCTACAATACATATAATCATTCTTATCTATCTAATACGATGATAACAGCTCTCCATATCTGCAGTCCACCACAAGGACCACCCTCTCTAATCCCTGAAAAATGAAATCATCCTCAGTGATGAAGAGAGGGGGCTAAGTGCCCCCAATGGTCTCAGAGCATTGACTCTTCTAAGAGTCCTAAGAGTCCTGCTCACACTGATGGGGTGCAGCTGTGGGACCCTATTTTCAGAGATGATGTCCTCCACCCAACTCTCAAAAAGCTGAAAGGGTCTTCAGTAGAGATGGATAGTCGAGCTGGGCTATCAGACGGTCACCTCTGTAGCTGTAGTGTCATTTTTCCTATGGTCCAATGTGTAAATTAAACAAAAAAGTGCACGTTTGTTATGATGTCCAAGATGGGGACCAGGATGTGGACATAATAAAAAATTAGGGAACATGATAGGAGACATTTCTACAATACATATAATCATTCTTATCTATCTAATACGATGACAACAGCTCTCCATACCTGCAGTCCACCACAAGGACCACCCTCTCTAATCCCTGAAAAATGAAATCATCCTCAGTGACGAAGAGAGGGGGCCAAGCGCCCCCCATGGTACCAGAGCATTGACTCTTCTAAGAGTCCTAAGAGTCCTGCTCACACTGATGGGGTGAAGCTGTGGGACCCTATTTTCAGAGATGATGTCCTCCACCCAACTCTCAAAAAGCTGAAAGGGTCTTCAGTAGAGATGGATAGTCGAGCTGGGCTATCAGACGGTCACCTCTGTAGCTGTAGTGTCATTTTTCCTATGGTCCAATGTGTATATTAAACAAAAAAGTGCACGTTTGTTATGATTTCCAAGATGGGGACCAGGATGTGGACATAATAAAAAAATAGGGAACATGATAGGAGACATTTCTACAATACATATAATCATTCTTATCTATCTAATACGATGACAACAGCTCTCCATACCTGCAGTCCACCACAAGGACCACCCTCTCTATTCCCTGAAAAGTGAAATCATCCTCAGTGACGAAGAGAGGGGGCTAAGCGCCCCCCATGGTCTCAGAGCATTGACTCTTCTAAGAGTCCTAAGAGTCCTGCTCACACTGATGGGGTGCAGCTGTGGGACCCTATTTTCAGAGATGATGTCCTCCACCCAACTCTCAAAAAGCTGAAAGGGTCTTCAGTAGAGATGGATAGTCGAGCTGGGCTATCAGACGGTCACCTCTGTAGCTGTAGTGTCATTTTTCCTATGGTCCAATGTGTAAATTAAACAAAAAAGTGCACGTTTGTTATGATGTCCAAGATGGGGACCAGGATGTGGACATAATAAAAAATTAGGGAACATGATAGGAGACATTTCTACAATACATATAATCATTCTTATCTATCTAATACGATGACAACAGCTCTCCATACCTGCAGTCCACCACAAGGACCACCCTCTCTAATCCCTGAAAAATGAAATCATCCTCAGTGACGAAGAGAGGGGGCCAAGCGCCCCCCATGGTACCAGAGCATTGACTCTTCTAAGAGTCCTAAGAGTCCTGCTCACACTGATGGGGTGAAGCTGTGGGACCCTATTTTCAGAGATGATGTCCTCCACCCAACTCTCAAAAAGCTGAAAGGGTCTTCAGTAGAGATGGATAGTCGAGCTGGGCTATCAGACGGTCACCTCTGTAGCTGTAGTGTCATTTTTCCTATGGTCCAATGTGTAAATTAAACAAAAAAGTGCACGTTTGTTATGATGTCCAAGATGGGGACCAGGATGTGGACATAATAAGAAATTAGGGAACATGATAGGAGACATTTCTACAATACATATAATCATTCTTATCTATCTAATACGATGACAACAGCTCTCCATACCTGCAGTCCACCACAAGGACCGCCCTCTCTAATCCCTGAAAAATGAAATCATCCTCAGGGACGAAGAGAGGGGGCTAAGCGCCCCCATGGTTTTAGAGCATTGACTCTTCTAAGAGTCCTAAGAGTCCTGCTTACACTGATGGGGTGCAGCTGTGGGACCCTATTTTCAGAGATGATGTCCTCCACCCAACTCTCAAAAAGCTGAAAGGGTCTTCAGTAGAGATGGATAGTCGAGCTGGGCTATCAGACGGTCACCTCTGTAGCTGTAGTGTCATTTTTCCTATGGTCCAATGTGTAAATTAAACAAAAAAGTGCACGTTTGTTATGATTTTCAAGATGGGGACCAGGATGTGGACATAATAAAAAATTAGGGAACATGATAGGAGACATTTCTACAATACATATAATCATTCTTATCTATCTAATACGATCACAACAGCTCTCCATACCTGCAGTCCACCACAAGGACCACTCTCTCTAATCTTTGAAAAGTGAAATCATCCTCAGTGACGAAGAGAGGGGGCTAAGCGCCCTCCATGGTCTCAGAGCATTGACTCTTTTAAGAGTCCTAAGAGTCCTGCTCACACTGATGGGGTGCAGCTGTGGGACCCTATTTTCAGAGATGATGTTCTCTACCCAACTCTCAAAAAGCTGAAAGGGTCTTCAGTAGAGATGGATAGTCGAGCTGGGCTATCAGACGGTCACCTCTGTAGCTGTAGTGTCATTTTTCCTATGGTCCAATGTGTAAATTAAACAAAAAAGTGCACGTTTGTTATGATGTCCAAGATGGGGACCAGGATGTGGACATAATAAAAAATTAGGGAACATGATAGGAGACATTTCTACAATACACATAATCATTGTTATCTATCTAATACGATGATAACAGCTCTCCATATCTGCAGTCCACCACAAGGACCACCCTCTCTAATCCCTGAAAAATGAAATCATCCTCAGTGATGAAGAGAGGGGGCTAAGTGCCCCCAATGGTCTCAGAGCATTGACTCTTCTAAGAGTCCTAAGAGTCCTGCTCACACTGATGGGGTGCAGCTGTGGGACCCTATTTTCAGAGATGATGTCCTCCACCCAACTCTCAAAAAGCTGAAAGGGTCTTCAGTAGAGATGGATAGTCGAGCTGGGCTATCAGACGGTCACCTCTGTAGCTGTAGTGTCATTTTTCCTATGGTCCAATGTGTAAATTAAACAAAAAAGTGCACGTTTGTTATGATGTCCAAGATGGGGACCAGGATGTGGACATAATAAAAAATTAGGGAACATGATAGGAGACATTTCTACAATACATATAATCATTCTTATCTATCTAATACGATGACAACAGCTCTCCATACCTGCAGTCCACCACAAGGACCACCCTCTCTAATCCCTGAAAAATGAAATCATCCTCAGTGACGAAGAGAGGGGGCTAAGCGCCCCCATGGTCTCAGAGCATTAACTCTTCTAAGAGTCCTAAGAGTCCTGCTCACACTGATGGGGTGCAGCTGTGGGACCCTATTTTCAGAGATGATGTCCTCCACCCAACTCTCAAAAAGCTGAAAGGGTCTTCAGTAGAGATGGATAGTCGAGCTGGGCTATCAGACGGTCACCTCTGTAGCTGTAGTGTCATTTTTCCTATGGTCCAATGTGTAAATTAAACAAAAAAGTGCACGTTTGTTATGATGTTCAAGATGGGGACCAGGATGTGGACATAATAAAAAATTAGGGAACATGATAGGAGACATTTCTACAATACATATAATCATTCTTATCTATCTAATACGATCACAACAGCTCTCTATACCTGCAGTCCACCACAAGGACCACTCTCTCTAATCCCTGAAAAATGAAATCATCCTCAGTGACGAAGAGAGGGGGCTAAGCGCCCCCCATGGTCTCAGAGCATTGACTCTTCTAAGAGTCCTAAGATTCCTGCTCACACTGATGGGGTGCAGCTGTGGGACCCTATTTTCAGAGATGATGTCCTCCACCCAACTCTCAAAAAGCTGAAAGGGTCTTCAGTAGAGATGGATAGTCGAGCTGGGCTATCAGACGGTCACCTCTGTAGCTGTAGTGTCATTTTTCCTATGGTCCAATGTGTAAATTAAACAAAAAAGTGCACGTTTGTTATGATTTCCAAGATGGGGACCAGGATGTGGACATAATAAAAAAATAGGGAACATGATAGGAGACATTTCTACAATACATATAATCATTCTTATCTATCTAATACGATGACAACAGCTTTCCATACCTGCAGTCCACCACAAGGACCACCCTCTCTATTCCCTGAAAAGTGAAATCATCCTCAGTGACGAAGAGAGGGGGCTAAGCGCCCCCCATGGTCTCAGAGCATTGACTCTTCTAAGAGTCCTAAGAGTCCTGCTCACACTGATGGGGTGCAGCTGTGGGACCCTATTTTCAGAGATGATGTTCTCCACCCAACTCTCAAAAAGCTGAAAGGGTCCTCAGTAGAGATGGATAGTCGAGCTGGGCTATCAGACGGTCACCTCTGTAGCTGTAGTGTCATTTTTCCTATGGTCCAATGTGTAAATTAAACAAAAAAGTGCACGTTTGTTATGATGTCCAAGATGGGGACCAGGATGTGGACATAATAAAAAATTAGGGAACATGATAGGAGACATTTCTACAATACATATAATCATTCTTATCTATTTAATACGATGACAACAGCTCTCCATACCTGCAGTCCACCACAAGGACCACCCTCTCTAATCCCTGAAAAATGAAATCATCCTCAGTGACGAAGAGAGGGGGCTAAGCGCCCCCCATGGTCTCAGAGCATTGACTCTTCTAAGAGTCCTAAGAGTCCTGCTCACACTGATGGGGTGCAGCTGTGGGACCCTATTTTCAGAGATGATGTCCTCCACCCAACTCTCAAAAAGCTGAAAGGGTCTTCAGTAGAGATGGATAGTCGAGCTGGGCTATCAGACGGTCACCTCTGTAGCTGTAGTGTCATTTTTCCTATGGTCCAATGTGTAAATTAAACAAAAAAGTGCACGTTTGTTATGATGTCCAAGATGGGGACCAGGATGTGGACATAATAAAAAATTAGGGAACATGATAGGAGACATTTCTACAATACATATAATCATTCTTATCTATCTAATACGATGATAACAGCTCTCCATATCTGCAGTCCACCACAAGGACCACCCTCTCTAATCCCTGAAAAATGAAATCATCCTCAGTGATGAAGAGAGGGGGCTAAGTGCCCCCAATGGTCTCAGAGCATTGACTCTTCTAAGAGTCCTAAGAGTCCTGCTCACACTGATGGGGTGCAGCTGTGGGACCCTATTTTCAGAGATGATGTCCTCCACCCAACTCTCAAAAAGCTGAAAGGGTCTTCAGTAGAGATGGATAGTCGAGCTGGGCTATCAGACGGTCACCTCTGTAGCTGTAGTGTCATTTTTCCTATGGTCCAATGTGTAAATTAAACAAAAAAGTGCACGTTTGTTATGATGTCCAAGATGGGGACCAGGATGTGGACATAATAAAAAATTAGGGAACATGATAGGAGACATTTCTACAATACATATAATCATTCTTATCTATCTAATACGATGACAACAGCTCTCCATACCTGCAGTCCACCACAAGGACCACCCTCTCTAATCCCTGAAAAATGAAATCATCCTCAGGGACGAAGAGAGGGGGCTAAGCGCCCCCCATGGTTTTAGAGCATTGACTCTTCTAAGAGTCCTAAGAGTCCTGCTTACACTGATGGGGTGCAGCTGTGGGACCCTATTTTAAGAGATGATGTCCTCCACCCAACTCTCAAAAAGCTGAAAGGGTCTTCAGTAGAGATGGATAGTCGAGCTGGGCTATCAGACGGTCACCTCTGTAGCTGTAGTGTCATTTTTCCTATGGTCCAATGTGTAAATTAAACAAAAAAGTGCACGTTTGTTATGATGTCCAAGATGGGGACCAGGATGTGGACATAATAAAAAATTAGGGAACATGATAGGAGACATTTCTACAATACATATAATCATTCTTATCTATCTAATACGATCACAACAGCTCTCCATACCTGCAGTCCACCACAAGGACCACCCTCTCTAATCCCTGAAAAATGAAATCATCCTCAGTGACGAAGAGAGGGGGCTAAGCGCCCCCATGGTCTCAGAGCATTAACTCTTCTAAGAGTCCTAAGAGTCCTGCTCACACTGATGGGGTGCAGCTGTGGGACCCTATTTTCAGAGATGATGTCCTCCACCCAACTCTCAAAAAGCTGAAAGGGTCTTCAGTAGAGATGGATAGTCGAGCTGGGCTATCAGACGGTCACCTCTGTAGCTGTAGTGTCATTTTTCCTATGGTCCAATGTGTAAATTAAACAAAAAAGTGCACGTTTGTTATGATGTCCAAGATGGGGACCAGGATGTGGACATAATAAAAAATTAGGGAACATGATAGGAGACATTTCTACAATACATATAATCATTCATATCTATCTAATACGATGACAACAGCTCTCCATACCTGCAGTCCACCACAAGGACCACCCTCTCTAATCCCTGAAAAATGAAATCATCCTCAGTGACGAAGAGAGGGGGCTAAGCGCCCCCATGGTCTCAGAGCATTAACTCTTCTAAGAGTCCTAAGAGTCCTGCTCACACTGATGGGGTGCAGCTGTGGGACCCTATTTTCAGAGATGATGTCCTCCACCCAACTCTCAAAAAGCTGAAAGGGTCTTCAGTAGAGATGGATAGTCGAGCTGGGCTATCAGACGGTCACCTCTGTAGCTGTAGTGTCATTTTTCCTATGGTCCAATGTGTAAATTAAACAAAAAAGTGCACGTTTGTTATGATGTCCAAGATGGGGACCAGGATGTGGACATAATAAAAAATTAGGGAACATGATAGGAGACATTTCTACAATACATATAATCATTCTTATCTATCTAATACGATGACAACAGCTCTCCATACCTGCAGTCCACCACAAGGACCACCCTCTCTAATCCCTGAAAAATGAAATCATCCTCAGGGACGAAGAGAGGGGGCTAAGCGCCCCCATGGTTTTAGAGCATTGACTCTTCTAAGAGTCCTAAGAGTCCTGCTCACACTGATGGGGTGCAGCTGTGGGACCCTATTTTAAGAGATGATGTCCTCCACCCAACTCTCAAAAAGCTGAAAGGGTCTTCAGTAGAGATGGATAGTCGAGCTGGGCTATCAGACGGTCACCTCTGTAGCTGTAGTGTCATTTTTCCTATGGTCCAATGTGTAAATTAAACAAAAAAGTGCACGTTTGTTATGATGTCCAAGATGGGGACCAGGATGTGGACATAATAAAAAATTAGGGAACATGATAGGAGACATTTCTACAATACATATAATCATTCTTATCTATCTAATACGATGACAACAGCTCTCCATACCTGCAGTCCACCACAAGGACCACCCTCTCTAATCCCTGACAAATGAAATCATCCTCAGTGACGAAGAGAGGGGGCTAAGTGCCCCCATGGTCTCAGAGCATTAACTCTTCTAAGAGTCCTAAGAGTCCTGCTCACACTGATGGGGTGCAGCTGTGGGACCCTATTTTCAGAGATGATGTCCTCCACCCAACTCTCAAAAAGCTGAAAGGGTCTTCAGTAGAGATGGATAGTCGAGCTGGGCTATCAGACGGTCACCTCTGTAGCTGTAGTGTCATTTTTCCTATGGTCCAATGTGTAAATTAAACAAAAAAGTGCACGTTTGTTATGATGTCCAAGATGGGGACCAGGATGTGGACATAATAAAAAATTAGGGAACATGATAGGAGACATTTCTACAATACATATAATCATTCTTATCTATCTAATACGATGACAACAGCTCTCCATACCTGCAGTCCACCACAAGGACCACCCTCTCTAATCCCTGAAAAATGAAATCATCCTCAGTGACGAAGAGAGGGGGCTAAGCGCCCCCCATGGTCTCAGAGCATTGACTCTTCTAAGAGTCCTAAGAGTCCTGCTCACACTGATGGGGTGCAGCTGTGGGACCCTATTTTCAGAGATGATGTCCTCCACCCAACTCTCAAAAAGCTGAAAGGGTCTTCAGTAGAGATGGATTGTCGAGCTGGGCTATCAGACGGTCACCTCTGTAGCTGTAGTGTCATTTTTCCTATGGTCCAATGTGTAAATTAAACAAAAAAGTGCACGTTTGTTATGATGTCCAAGATGGGGACCAGGATGTGGACATAATAAAAAATTAGGTAACATGATAGGAGACATTTCTACAATACATATAATCATTCTTATCTATCTAATACGATGATAACAGCTCTCCATACCTGCAGTCCACCACAAGGACCACCCTCTCTAATCCCTGAAAAATGAAATCATCCTCAGTGACGAAGAGAGGGGGCTAAGCACCCCCCATGGTCTCAGAGCATTGACTCTTCTAAGAGTCCTAAGAGTCCTGCTCACACTGATGGGGTGCAGCTGTGGGACCCTATTTTCAGAGATGATGTCCTCCACCCAACTCTCAAAAAGCTGAAAGGGTCTTCAGTAGAGATGGATAGTCGAGCTGGGCTATCAGACGGTCACCTCTGTAGCTGTAGTGTCATTTTTCCTATGGTCCAATGTGTAAATTAAACAAAAAAGTGCACGTTTGTTATGATGTCCAAGATGGGGACCAGGATGTGGACATAATAAAAAATTAGGGAACATGATAGGAGACATTTCTACAATACATATAATCATTCTTATCTATCTAATACGATGACAACAGCTCTCCATACCTGCAGTCCACCACAAGGACCACCCTCTCTAATCCCTGAAAAATGAAATCATCCTCAGTGACGAAGAGAGGGGGCTAAGCGCCCCCATGGTCTCAGAGCATTAACTCTTCTAAGAGTCCTAAGAGTCATGCTCACACTGATGGGGTGCAGCTGTGGGACCCTATTTTCAGAGATGATGTCCTTCACCCAACTCTCAAAAAGCTGAAAGGGTCTTCAGTAGAGATGGATAGTCGAGCTGGGCTATCAGACGGTCACCTCTGTAGCTGTAGTGTTATTTTTCCTATGGTCCAATGTGTAAATTAAACAAAAAAGTGCACGTTTGTTATGATGTCCAAGATGGGGACCAGGATGTGGACATAATAAAAAATTAGGGAACATGATAGGAGACATTTCTACAATACATATAATCATTCTTATCTATCTAATACGATGACAACAGCTCTCCATACCTGCAGTCCACCACAAGGACCACGCTCTCTAATCCCTGAAAAATGAAATCATCCTCAGTGACGAAGAGAGGGGGCCAAGCGCCCCCCATGGTACCAGAGCATTGACTCTTCTAAGAGTCCTAAGAGTCCTGCTCACACTGATGGGGTGAAGCTGTGGGACCCTATTTTCAGAGATGATGTCCTCCACCCAACTCTCAAAAAGCTGAAAGGGTCTTCAGTAGAGATGGATAGTCGAGCTGGGCTATCAGACGGTCACCTCTGTAGCTGTAGTGTCATTTTTCCTATGGTCCAATGTGTAAATTAAACAAAAAAGTGCACGTTTGTTATGATGTCCAAGATGGGGACCAGGATGTGGACATAATAAAAAATTAGGGAACATGATAGGAGACATTTCTACAATACATATAATCATTCTTATCTATCTAATACGATGATAACAGCTCTCCATAACTGCAGTCCACCACAAGGACCACCCTCTCTAATCCCTGAAAAATGAAATCATCCTCAGTGACGAAGAGAGGGGGCTAAGTGCCCCCAATGGTCTCAGAGCATTGACTCTTCTAAGAGTCCTAAGAGTCCTGCTCACACTGATGGGGTGCAGCTGTGGGACCCTATTTTCAGAGATGATGTCCTCCACCCAAATCTCAAAATGCTGAAAGGGTCTTCAGTAGAGATGGATAGTCGAGCTGGGCTATCAGACGGTCACCTCTGTAGCTGTAGTGTCATTTTTCCTATGGTCCAATGTGTAAATTAAACAAAAAAGTGCACGTTTGTTATGATGTCCAAGATGGGGACCAGGATGTGGACATAATAAAAAATTAGGGAACATGATAGGAGACATTTCTACAATACATATAATCATTCTTATCTATCTAATACGATGACAACAGCTCTCCATACCTGCAGTCCACCACAAGGACCACCCTCTCTAATCCCTGAAAAATGAAATCATCCTCAGTGACGAAGAGAGGGGGCTAAGCGCCCCCATGGTCTCAGAGCATTAACTCTTCTAAGAGTCCTAAGAGTCCTGCTCACACTGATGGGGTGCAGCTGTGGGACCCTATTTTCAGAGATGATGTCCTCCACCCAACTCTCAAAAAGCTGAAAGGGTCTTCAGTAGAGATGGATAGTCGAGCTGGGCTATCAGACGGTCACCTCTGTAGCTGTAGTGTCATTTTTCCTATGGTCCAATGTGTAAATTAAACAAAAAAGTGCACGTTTGTTATGATGTCCAAGATGGGGACCAGGATGTGGACATAATAAAAAATTAGGGAACATGATAGGAGACATTTCTACAATACATATAATCATTCTTATCTATCTAATACGATGACAACAGCTCTCCATACCTGCAGTCCACCACAAGGACCACCCTCTCTAATCCCTGAAAAATGAAATCATCCTCAGTGACGAAGAGAGGGGGCCAAGCGCCCCCCATGGTACCAGAGCATTGACTCTTCTAAGAGTCCTAAGAGTCCTGCTCACACTGATGGGGTGAAGCTGTGGGACCCTATTTTCAGAGATGATGTCCTCCACCCAACTCTCAAAAAGCTGAAAGGGTCTTCAGTAGAGATGGATAGTCGAGCTGGGCTATCAGACGGTCACCTCTGTAGCTGTAGTGTCATTTTTCCTATGGTCCAATGTGTAAATTAAACAAAAAAGTGCACGTTTGTTATGATGTTCAAGATGGGGACCAGGATGTGGACATAATAAAAAATTAGGGAACATGATAGGAGACATTTCTACAATACATATAATCATTCTTATCTATCTAATACGATCACAACAGCTCTCCATACCTGCAGTCCACCACAAGGACCACTCTCTCTAATCCCTGAAAAATGAAATCATCCTCAGTGACGAAGAGAGGGGGCTAAGCGCCCCCCATGGTCTCAGAGCATTGACTCTTCTAAGAGTCCTAAGATTCCTGCTCACACTGATGGGGTGCAGCTGTGGGACCCTATTTTCAGAGATGGTGTCCTCCACCCAACTCTCAAAAAGCTGAAAGGTCTTCAGTAGAGATGGATAGTCGAGCTGGGCTATCAGACGGTCACCTCTGTAGCTGTAGTGTCATTTTTCCTATGGTCCAATTTGTAAATTAAACAAAAAAGTGCACGTTTGTTATGATTTCCAAGATGGGGACCAGGATGTGGACATAATAAAAAAATAGGGAACATGATAGGAGACATTTCTACAATACATATAATCATTCTTATCTATCTAATACGATGACAACAGCTCTCCATACCTGCAGTCCACCACAAGGACCACCCTCTCTATTCCCTGAAAAGTGAAATCATCCTCAGTGACGAGGAGAGGGGGCTAAGCGCCCCCCATGGTCTCAGAGCATTGACTCTTCTAAGAGTCCTAAGAGTCCTGCTCACACTGATGGGGTGCAGCTGTGGGACCCTATTTTCAATGATGATGTTCTCCACCCAACTCTCAAAAAGCTGAAAGGGTCTTCAGTAGAGATGGATAGTCGAGCTGGGCTATCAGACGGTCACCTCTGTAGCTGTAGTGTCATTTTTCCTATGGTCCAATGTGTAAATTAAACAAAAAAGTGCACGTTTGTTATGATGTCCAAGATGGGGACCAGGATGTGGACATAATAAAAAATTAGGGAACATGATAGGAGACATTTCTACAATACATATAATCATTCTTATCTATTTAATACGATGACAACAGCTCTCCATACCTGCAGTCCACTACAAGGACCACCCTCTCTAATCCCTGAAAAATGAAATCATCCTCAGTGACGAAGAGAGGGGGCTAAGCGCCCCCATGGTCTCAGAGCATTGACTCTTCTAAGAGTCCTAAGAGTCCTGCTCACACTGATGGGGTGCAGCTGTGGGACCCTATTTTCAGAGATGATGTCCTCCACCCAACTCTCAAAAAGCTGAAAGGTTCTTCAGTAGAGATGGATAGTCGAGCTGGGCTATCAGACGGTCACCTCTGTAGCTGTAGTGTCATTTTTCCTATGGTCCAATGTGTAAATTAAACAAAAAAGTGCACGTTTGTTATGATGTCCAAGATGGGGACCAGGATGTGGACATAATAAAAAATTAGGGAACATGATAGGAGACATTTCTACAATACATATAATCATTCTTATCTATCTAATACGATGATAACAGCTCTCCATATCTGCAGTCCACCACAAGGACCACCCTCTCTAATCCCTGAAAAATGAAATCATCCTCAGTGATGAAGAGAGGGGGCTAAGTGCCCCCAATGGTCTCAGAGCATTGACTCTTCTAAGAGTCCTAAGAGTCCTGCTCACACTGATGGGGTGCAGCTGTGGGACCCTATTTTCAGAGATGATGTCCTCCACCCAACTCTCAAAAAGCTGAAAGGGTCTTCAGTAGAGATGGATAGTCGAGCTGGGCTATCAGACGGTCACCTCTGTAGCTGTAGTGTCATTTTTCCTATGGTCCAATGTGTAAATTAAACAAAAAAGTGCACGTTTGTTATGATGTCCAAGATGGGGACCAGGATGTGGACATAATAAAAAATTAGGGAACATGATAGGAGACATTTCTACAATACATATAATCATTCTTATCTATCTAATACGATGACAACAGCTCTCCATACCTGCAGTCCACCACAAGGACCACCCTCTCTAATCCCTGAAAAATGAAATCATCTTCAGTGACGAAGAGAGGGGGCTAAGCGCCCCCATGGTCTCAGAGCATTAACTCTTCTAAGAGTCCTAAGAGTCCTGCTCACACTGATGGGGTGCAGCTGTGGGACCCTATTTTCAGAGATGATGTCCTCCACCCAACTCTCAAAAAGCTGAAAGGGTCTTCAGTAGAGATGGATAGTCGAGCTGGGCTATCAGACAGTCACCTCTGTAGCTGTAGTGTCATTTTTCCTATGGTCCAATGTGTAAATTAAACAAAAAAGTGCACGTTTGTTATGATGTCCAAGATGGGGACCAGGATGTGGACATAATAAAAAATTAGGGAACATGATAGGAGACATTTCTACAATACATATAATCATTCTTATCTATCTAATACGATGACAACAGCTCTCCATACCTGCAGTCCACCACAAGGACCACCCTCTCTAATCCCTGAAAAATGAAATCATCCTCAGGGACGAAGAGAGGGGGCTAAGCGCCCCCCATGGTTTTAGAGCATTGACTCTTCTAAGAGTCCTAAGAGTCCTGCTTACACTGATGGGGTGCAGCTGTGGGACCCTATTTTAAGAGATGATGTCCTCCACCCAACTCTCAAAAAGCTGAAAGGGTCTTCAGTAGAGTTGGATAGTCGAGCTGGGCTATCAGACGGTCACCTCTGTAGCTGTAGTGTCATTTTTCCTATGGTCCAATGTGTAAATTAAACAAAAAAGTGCACGTTTGTTATGATGTCCAAGATGGGGACCAGGATGTGGACATAATAAAAAATTAGGGAACATGATAGGAGACATTTCTACAATACATATAATCATTCTTATCTATCTAATACGATCACAACAGCTCTCCATACCTGCAGTCCACCACAAGGACCACCCTCTCTATTCCCTGAAAAGTGAAATCATCCTCAGTGACGAAGAGAGGGGGCTAAGCGCCCCCCATGGTCTCAGAGCATTGACTCTTCTAAGAGTCCTAAGAGTCCTGCTCACACTGATGGGGTGCAGCTGTGGGACCCTATTTTCAGAGATGATGTTCTCCACCAAACTCTCAAAAAGCTGAAAGGGTCTTCAGTAGAGATGGATAGTCGAGCTGGGCTATCAGACGGTCACCTCTGTAGCTATAGTGTCATTTTTCCTATGGTCCAATGTGTAAATTAAACAAAAAAGTGCACGTTTGTTATGATGTCCAAGATGGGGACCAGGATGTGGACATAATAAAAAATTAGGGAACATGATAGGAGACATTTCTACAATACATATAATCATTCTTATCTATTTAATACGATGACAACAGCTCTAAATACCTGCAGTCCACCACAAGGACCACCCTCTCTAATCCCTGAAAAATGAAATCATCCTCAGTGACGAAGAGAGGGGTATAAGCGCCCCCCATGGTCTCAGAGCATTGACTCTTCTAAGAGTCCTAAGAGTCCTGCTCACACTGATGGGGTGCAGCTGTGGGACCCTATTTTCAGAGATGATGTCCTCCACCCAACTCTCAAAAAGCTGAAAGGGTCTTCAGTAGAGATGGATTGTCGAGCTGGGCTATCAGACGATCACCTCTGTAGCTGTAGTGTCATTTTTCCTATGGTCCAATGTGTAAATTAAACAAAAAAGTGCACGTTTGTTATGATGTCCAAGATGGGGACCAAAATGTGGACATAATAAAAAATTAGGGAACATGATAGGAGACATTTCTACAATACATATAATCATTCTTATCTATCTAATACGATGATAACAGCTCTCCATACCTGCAGTCCACCACAAGGACCACCCTTTCTAATCCCTGAAAAATGAAATCATCCTCAGTGACGAAGAGAGGGGGCTAAGTGCCCCCAATGGTCTCAGAGCATTGACTTTTCTAAGAGTCCTAAGAGTCATGCTCACACTGATGGGGTGCAGCTGTGGGACCCTATTTTCAGAGATGATGTCCTCCACCCAACTCTCAAAAAGCTGAAAGGGTCTTCAGTAGAGATGGATAGTCGAGCTGGGCTATCAGACGGTCACCTCTGTAGCTGTAGTGTCATTTTTCCTATGGTCCAATGTGTAAATTAAACAAAAAAGTGCACGTTTGTTATGATGTCCAAGATGGGGACCAGGATGTGGACATAATAAAAAATTAGGGAACATGATAGGAGACATTTCTACAATACATATAATCATTCTTATCTATCTAATACAATGACAACAGCTCTCCATACCTGCAGTCCACCACAAGGACCACCCTCTCTAATCCCTGAAAAATGAAATCATCCTCAGTGACGAAGAGAGGGGGCCAAGCGCCCCCCATGGTACCAGAGCATTGACTCTTCTAAGAGTCCTAAGAGTCCTGCTCACATTGATGGGGTGAAGCTGTGGGACCCTATTTTCAGAGATGATGTCCTCCACCCAACTCTCAAAAAGCTGAAAGGGTCTTCAGTAGAGATGGATAGTCGAGCTGGGCTATCAGACGGTCACCTCTGTAGCTGTAGTGTCATTTTTCCTATGGTCCAATGTGTAAATTAAACAAAAAAGTGCACGTTTGTTATGATGTCCAAGATGGGGACCAGGATGTGGACATAATAAGAAATTAGGGAACATGATAGGAGACATTTCTACAATACATATAATCATTCTTATCTATCTAATACGATGACAACAGCTCTCCATACCTGCAGTCCACCACAAGGACCACCCTCTCTAATCCCTGAAAAATGAAATCATCCTCAGGGACGAAGAGAGGGGGCTAAGCGCCCCCCATGGTTTTAGAGCATTGACTCTTCTAAGAGTCCTAAGAGTCCTGCTTACACTGATGGGGTGCAGCTGTGGGACCCTATTTTCAGAGATGATGTCCTCCACCCAACTCTCAAAAAGCTGAAAGGGTCTTCAGTAGAGATGGATAGTCGAGCTGGGCTATCAGACGGTCACCTCTGTAGCTGTAGTGTCATTTTTCCTATGGTCCAATGTGTAAATTAAACAAAAAAGTGCACGTTTGTTATGATGTTCAAGATGGGGACCAGGATGTGGACATAATAAAAAATTAGGGAACATGATAGGAGACATTTCTACAATACATATAATCATTCTTATCTATCTAATACGATCACAACAGCTCTCCATACCTGCAGTCCACCACAAGGACCACTCTCTCTAATCCCTGAAAAATGAAATCATCCTCAGTGACGAAGAGAGGGGGCTAAGCGCCCCCCATGGTCTCAGAGCATTGACTCTTCTAAGAGTCCTAAGATTCCTGCTCACACTGATGGGGTGCAGCTGTGGGACCCTATTTTCAGAGATGATGTCCTCCACCCAACTCTCAAAAAGCTGAAAGGGTCTTCAGTAGAGATGGATAGTCGAGCTGGGCTATCAGACGGTCACCTCTGTAGCTGTAGTGTCATTTTTCCTATGGTCCAATGTGTAAATTAAACAAAAAAGTGCACGTTTGTTATGATTTCCAAGATGGGGACCAGGATGTGGACATAATAAAAAAATAGGGAACATGATAGGAGACATTTCTACAATACATATAATCATTCTTATCTATCTAATACGATGACAACAGCTCTCCATACCTGCAGTCCACCACAAGGACCACCCTCTCTATTCCCTGAAAAGTGAAATCATCCTCAGTGACGAAGAGAGGGGGCTAAGCGCCCCCCATGGTCTCAGAGCATTGACTCTTCTAAGAGTCCTAAGAGTCCTGCTCACACTGATGGGGTGCAGTTGTGGGACCCTATTTTCAGAGATGATGTTCTCCACCCAACTCTCAAAAAACTGAAAGGGTCTTCAGTAGAGATGGATAGTCGAGCTGGGCTATCAGACGGTCACCTCTGTAGCTGTAGTGTCATTTTTCCTATAGTCCAATGTGTAAATTAAACAAAAAAGTGCACGTTTGTTATGATGTCCAAGATGGGGACCAGGATGTGGACATAATAAAAAATTAGGGAACATGATAAGAGACATTTCTACAATACATATAATCATTCTTATCTATTTAATATGATGACAACAGCTCTCCATACCTGCAGTCCACCACAAGGACCACCCTCTCTAATCCCTGAAAAATGAAATCATCCTCAGTGACGAAGAGAGGGGGCTAAGCGCCCCCCATGGTCTCAGAGCATTGACTCTTCTAAGAGTCCTAAGAGTCCTGCTCACACTGATGGGGTGCAGCTGTGGGACCCTATTTTCAGAGATGATGTCCTCCACCCAACTCTCAAAAAGCTGAAAGGGTCTTCAGTAGAGATGGATAGTCGAGCTGGGCTATCAGTCGGTCACCTCTGTAGCTGTAGTGTAATTTTTCCTATGGTCCAATGTGTAAATTAAACAAAAAAGTGCCCGTTTGTTATGATGTCCAAGATGGGGACCAGGATGTGGACATAATAAAAAATTAGGGAACATGATAGGAGACATTTCTACAATACATATAATCATTCTTATCTATCTAATACGATGATAACAGCTCTCCATATCTGCAGTCCACCACAAGGACCACCCTCTCTAATCCCTGAAAAATGAAATCATCCTCAGTGATGAAGAGAGGGGGCTAAGTGCCCCCAATGGTCTCAGAGCATTGACTCTTCTAAGAGTCCTAAGAGTCCTGCTCACACTGATGGGGTGCAGCTGTGGGACCCTATTTTCAGAGATGATGTCCTCCACCCAACTCTCAAAAAGCTGAAAGGGTCTTCAGTAGAGATGGATAGTCGAGCTGGGCTATCAGACGGTCACCTCTGTAGCTGTAGTGTCATTTTCCCTATGGTCCAATGTGTAAATTAAACAAAAAAGTGCACGTTTGTTATGATGTCCAAGATGGGGACCAGGATGTGGACATAATAAAAAATTAGGGAACATGATAGGAGACATTTCTACAATACATATAATCATTCTTATCTATCTAATACGATGACAACAGCTCTCCATACCTGCAGTCCACCACAAGGACCACCCTCTCTAATCCCTGAAAAATGAAATCATCCTCAGTGACGAAGAGAGGGGTCTAAGCGCCCCCATGGTCTCAGAGCATTAACTCTTCTAAGAGTCCTAAGAGTCCTGCTCACACTGATGGGGTGCAGCTGTGGGACCCTATTTTCAGAGATGATGTCCTCCACCCAACTCTCAAAAAGCTGAAAGGGTCTTCAGTAGAGATGGATAGTCGAGCTGGGCTATCAGACGGTCACCTCTGTAGCTGTAGTGTCATTTTTCCTATGGTCCAATGTGTAAATTAAACAAAAAAGTGCACGTTTGTTATGATGTCCAAGATGGGGACCAGGATGTGGACATAATAAAAAATTAGGGAACATGATAGGAGACATTTCTACAATACATATAATCATTCTTATCTATCTAATACGATGACAACAGCTCTCCATACCTGCAGTCCACCACAATGACCACCCTCTCTAATCCCTGAAAAATGAAATCATCCTCAGGGACGAAGAGAGGGGGCTAAGCGCCCCCCATGGTTTTAGAGCATTGACTCTTCTAAGAGTCCTAAGAGTCCTGCTTACACTGATGGGGTGCAGCTGTGGGACCCTATTTTCAGAGATGATGTCCTCCACCCAACTCTCAAAAAGCTGAAAGGGTCTTCAGTAGAGATGGATAGTCGAGCTGGGCTATCAGACGGTCACCTCTGTAGCTGTAGTGTCATTTTTCCTATGGTCCAATGTGTAAATTAAACAAAAAAGTGCACGTTTGTTATGATGTCCAAGATGGGGACCAGGATGTGGACATAATAAAAAAATAGGGAACATGATAGGAGACATTTCTACAATACATATAATCATTCTTATCTATCTAATACGATGACAACAGCTCTCCATACCTGCAGTCCACCACAAGGACCACCCTCTCTATTCCCTGAAAAGTGAAATCATCCTCAGTGACGAAGAGAGGGGGCTAAGCGCCCCCCATGGTCTCAGAGCATTAACTCTTCTAAGAGTCCTAAGAGTCCTGCTCACACTGATGGGGTGCAGCTGTGGGACCCTATTTTCAGAGATGATGTTCTCCACCCAACTCTCAAATAGCTGAAAGGGTCTTCAGTAGAGATGGATAGTCGAGCTGGGCTATCAGACGGTCACCTCTGTAGCTGTAGTGTCATTTTTCCTATGGTCCAATGTGTAAATTAAACAAAAAAGTGCACGTTTGTTATGATGTCCAAGATGGGGACCAGGATGTGGACATAATAAAAAATTAGGGAACATGATAGGAGACATTTCTACAATACATATAATCATTCTTATCTATTTAATACGATGACAACAGCTCTCCATACCTGCAGTCCACCACAAGGACCACCCTCTCTAATCCCTGAAAAATGAAATCATCCTCAGTGACGAAGAGAGGGGGCTAAGCGCCCCCCATGGTCTCAGAGCATTGACTCTTCTAAGAGTCCTAAGAGTCCTGCTCACACTGATGGGGTGCAGCTGTGGGACCCTATTTTCAGAGATGATGTCCTCCACCCAACTCTCAAAAAGCTGAAAGGGTCTTCAGTAGAGATGGATAGTCGAGCTGGGCTATCAGACGGTCACCTCTGTAGCTGTAGTGTCATTTTTCCTATGGTCCAATGTGTAAATTAAACAAAAAAGTGCACGTTTGTTATGATGTCCAAGATGGGGACCAGGATGTGGACATAATAAAAAATTAGGGAACATGATAGGAGACATTTCTACAATACATATAATCATTCTTATCTATCTAATACGATGACAACAGCTCTCCATACCGTATTTCATGGTCAATCCAGGTTTGTCAGTGATGGCACTGACATAATGTATGGCGTCTTTTTCGGGCGTTATCCTTTGCCTTTTCATTGTGAAAATCCAGTTGCCTATATCAAAGCAAATTCTACTACTTGTAAAGTATGCAGAAAATGAAATGTAGAACATATAACATCAACTGCTTAGGAACGCATCATAGGTTAGTACTTAAAAGGATATTGTCATGTTCTAGTCATAATGCAAGCTGGACATTTTTCATGTTACCCTGTAATCGCCGGCCTGTTCTAATGCTCACAAGCAAAGATATATGCTCAGCTGCTAAGGCTTCCCTCTGCCTTCTGAATGAAAATTGAATATGTCTGGCTCACTGTGTATATAGCAGGTGCTCAGAAAAAATAAGAGTCAATTCAAAAGAAATAGCTCTGGCACACTATAGTGATTAATAACGTAAGAAAAGAACTCTTGGAATGCTGAAAATTCTTTATTTGTGCAAAAGGATAATTCATCCAACGTTTCGACCTTGTTTTTAGGTCTTTATCAAGTATAAAGTTATCTAAGATCATAAAGGGTTACAAAACCATATAAACACGTAATTAGTACATAGTACAACATAACAGTACAATATATTGCTACTTGAGAGTACAATGGGTCAAATGACCATGAGGCACATACAAAAATTTTTTCCAAAGCCATAGTGAAAACATTTGTACTGAGGAAAGAAAATTTCCACATGACCTATCTGGAGAAACATTCTGGATCAAACAACCAAAAATAGTCAAGCAGGTAAATACACACCTATATGGATAACAGGATGATATGTGTTCAATTGTATAGCGTCATTGCCATTAAGGTACAAATGGAAAACTTGCAATCCTATATAGTGAAGGAAATGAACACATATCATATCAAAGAACACAGGAACATGGGTGTGAGAAAAACCTCAATGTTTATACTTTGTTCTTTATAATGGTGTGAACATGTATATGTCTCAGTACCTTATGCACTTGAGAATTCTAGTGAGTAGATGATGAAAGCCTATTCCAGAACTGGAATCGGTAAATAATTGTAGGTGGAATCTAAATGAAAAGATGGTACAAGTGTTATCATGACACGTGGGCTATAACACAATGGACCGTGTGACAAAGAAGAAAGGAGAGAAAGAAGAGGAAGAAAATGGAACTACCTGTAACATTACGTGATAGTCACTGGTAAGTATCACTTGACAATTCAGGTGAAAAAGGATTCCTTTATTAAAGGGTTCTCAGTCGCCTCAGGATCATGAAATACTAGGGTAAATGATATGAGAATGGGTAAGAAGCACCACTAAAGGAAATATGAGATGCAGGACATATATCTATAAACCCCTGAACTACATGATAGAAATAAAAAGAAGAAAAAAGAAAAAAAAGAAGAAAGAAGAAGAACACATAGAATGCGGAAAGAGAATGGGTACAACTACCTGAGTTACTGCAGGGAGGCCCCTGGTTGGTATTGTGAGGGTTAGTGGAATTCCTTCACTGAAGGGTTCTCAGTTGCCTCAGGTTCGGGAAAAATGCTATAGACAAATAATGCCCGGAGAAAAGGGGTTCATATACAGCGAATAATGGTAATACAAGGTACATGTGTCACATGTAATAGTATATATATATATATTGTACTAAGCTCTACACCAGAAATAGAAAGTAGTCCCTCTGCCTTTTGTCTAGGTGCCCTGAGTTATGTCCTGTAAACTGTCACAGCGACCCAGACACACATGTGTAGTAGGGGAATATCCCTGCTGAGATGCCAGTGCTAGAGCACTCGTTTGCTGTGGAGTTGAACGCTATGTGAGCAGTTCTTACCTTCAATGAGCAGAAGTCTCTTTTTTCAGATTTCAATATCTCTGTGGGTATCTGGCAGAAATATGGAATACTCTTTACTGCTAAGACCCTGTACACCACTCCCACTAAAGGGGGCTTTACACGCTGCGACATCGCTAATGCGGAGTCGTTGGGGTCACGGAATTTGTGACGCACATCCGGCCGCATTAGCGATGTTGCTGCGTGTGACACCGATGAGCGATTTTGCATCGTTGCAAAAACGTGCAAAATCGCTCATCGGTGACATGGGTCTCCATTCTCGATTATTGTTACTGCAGCAGTAACGATGTAGTTCGTCGCTCCTGCGGCAGCACACATCACTCCGTGTGACACCGCAGAAACGAGGAACCTCTCCTTACCTGCCTCCCAGCCGCTATGAGGAAGGAAGGAGGTGGGCGGGATGTTCCGGCCACTCATCTCCGCCCCTCCGCTGCTATTGGGCGGTCGCTCAGTGACGTCGCTGTGACGCCGCACGGACCGCCCCCTTAGAAAGGAGGCGGTTCGCCGGTCACAGCGACGTCGCCGGGCAGGTATGTGTGACGGGTCTGGTCGGTGTTGTGCGGCATGGGCAGCGATTTACCCGTGTCGCGCAACAGATGGGGGCGGGTACCCACACTAGCGATATCGGGACCGATATCGCAGTGTGTAAAGTAGCCTTTAGTCACATGACCAAGACTGTATCTGTGTCCCTACAACACACTTGAGACAAATGTGTGTGTGAGCCTGCATTGTGGGGTATATATAATATATTATAGAGCTGGGAAGGATCATTCTAAGCAGTGAGCTGTTCCAGTATTTGTAGGAAAATACCCAGTAGAAGCATCAAACACAGCACCAATACCTCCCATCAGTATCCCACCACAGTGCCATGTAACCCATGCCCTACACTCCCATCTACACCAATACTATACAGGCACAAACTAGTATATCTGACTAAAAGCCCCCAAAATATGAAGAACGGCCTATAGTTGAGTGTGGATATAAAATCTATGTGAGCAGAGCTAGAATAGAAATCACTGATCGCATTGAAGTCATTCTGACCATAAATCACCATGATATCAAGGTGAGGAGTTGTGTGTTACTGCTGGGAGGAAAGGGTTAACAGTGGAATATTAAGGTGCATTTCTGTGTGCAGTGTTACTAGTCAATGTAACAATTCAATATGAGCTGCTCTTGGTGCCGGGGGAGGGAGATGCTCTCCTGAGCAAGATAGATGGGGAATGAACATGATATCTATATAGTGTAAGGCAGGGGGTCTCAAACTCGGCTGGGTGTATGGGCCGCACAGAGGAAAAAAATATTTGGGGGGCTGCATTCTTTGCAAGACAAAGTGACATTTTTATTGGTACCATATATGTATATATTTTTTTTACACACCTTTGGATGACTGATTTTCAACATTTTTCACTTGTTTATTATAACAAATGTGCACATTCTTTGGTTAAATCTAAAAAAAATAAATGTGATGTTAAAAAAAAGTCATGCCTTATTTTGTTTTTTTTTACATTTTATCCCTTTCTTTTAACTAATAGTGTTACAATTATGACGCTAGCGTTTTGTGAAGGGAATGCTTTGCCTACTTCCGTGACTATGGCCTTCCGGAACTGCTGCATTTTGGCTGACCTCTCCGCCTCGGGAATAAGAGACATAAAGTTCTCCTTGTAGCGTGGGTCTAACAGTGTTACCAACCAGTAATGATTGTCGGCCAAGATGTTCTTAACGCGAGGGTCACGAGACAGGCAGCTTACCATAAAGTCATCCATGTGCGCCAGACTCTTAACAGCCATCACTTCAGTATCCAGACCAACACGATGACTGAACATGCTGTCCTCCTCCTTCTCCTCCTCCTCATCTACCCTGTCCTCTGGCCAGCCACGCTGAACTGAGCATATGACTGGTATGCATGTCATATCCTCAATTTGGCCGGAGAGTTGCTCCATGTCTTCATCTTCCTCCTCGTCATAGTCCTCCACTGCACGTTGTGATGAGACGAGGCTGGGCTATGTGTTATCACCCACACCCACTACTGTTTCTTGCTCCAACTCATCGTGTTCCGCCTGCAATGCATCATGTTTGGTTTTGAGCAGAGACCGTTTTAGAAGGCAGAGAAGCGGTATGGTGACGCTAATAATGGCGTCATCGCCGCTCACCATCTTGGTGGAGTCCTCAAAGTTTTGGAGGATGGTACATAGGTCGGACATCCATCTCCACTCCTCAGGTGTTATGTGTGGAGTTTGACCCATTTCCCGACGGCTTAGGTGATGCAGGTACTCAACAACTGCCCTCTTCTGCTCACATATCCTGATCAACATGTGCAGAGTTGAATTCCAACGCGTGGGGACATCACACACCAGTCTGTGAGCCGGAAGATGCAAACGACGCTGAAAGCCGGCAAGGCCGGCTGAAGCAGTAGGTGACTTTCGAAAATGTGCAGACAGGCGGCGAACTTTTACCAGCAGATCAGACAGCTCTGGGTATGACTTTAGAAACCGCTGAACCACGAGGTTGAGCACATGGGCCATGCATGGAACATGTGTCAGCTGGCCTCGCCTCAAAGCCGCCACTAGGTTCCGGCCATTGTCACACACAACCTTTCCTGGCTTTAGGTTCAGAGGTGTGAGCCAGTGATCTGCATGCTGTTTTAGAGCTGTCCACACCTCTTCTGCATTGTGGGATTTGTCACTTATGCAGATTAGCTGCAGCACAGCCTGTTGCCGCTTCGCCGAGGCAGTGCTGCAGTGCTTCCAGCTTGGGACTGGTGTGGAGGGTAAAGTGGATGAGGATGCGCAGGAGGAGGAGGAGGCTGAAGAGCATGACATTCCGGAGCTGTAGAGTGTGGGTGAAACCCTGACTGAGGTAGGGCCTGCAAACCTTGGTGTGGGAAGGACTTGTTCCGTTCCTCGCTCAAACTGGGTCCCAGCTGGGCTGGGCTGGGTCCCTACCCGGCTGGGTAGGGCGTTGTGGGGGGTTTGTCTATCTCCGTTTGAGGTGAGTTTGTTTAAGTTAGCCTTTTCTTTGGCGTTTTTTGGAGCCCTGCGGGTTGGGGAGTTGGTATCGCCCAGTAAGGCGTTCCCCGGGGGCTTAGATTGGGGTGACATTGTCAGTGGAAAACGGAGTTGAATTTTGGATTAGGAAATCGAAAACTGATCAGAGAGGTGTGGGTAGACTAGTCCGTTTGGGGATGGTTGTGGCATCTGATATGTGCCCGTTCAAGTGTCTCGGGAATTTTCAACAGATCCGTCCGAAGGTGGATGGCCCCTTATTATGTCACGAGGATGGGTCCTTTTTATCGAGATACCAATTTGTGAGTGTTTTTAGGGCATGTTTGAAGTCGTTGGGGTTAGATCCGAAGTCTTTCGGATTGGGGCAGCGACGGAGGCCTCTATATGCGGCCTACCGGAGGAGACAGTTAAGCAGATTGGTAGGTGGAAGTCGCAGCGCTTTAAGTCGTATGTACGTCCCCAGGTGGTTGTTGGCAATTGAGGGGAAAAGGGGGGGGTATTAGGGTAGCAATGGGGGGGGGTGAGAGTGTGTGTTTTTTGTCAATTTGGTTTGGTGAGGCAATAAAATGGTGTCGTCTGTACATTTTGTATTGCAGAAGCACCCCCCCTTCCTTCCCTGGTCTGGATCCTTGGCCACTCTTATGTGTATTGGGGAGCCCGACGAGCGGACGCGAGATGGAACGGGAGACAGCTAGGTTTTGAGAAGGACCTGGCTCTCGTGCGATGGCTCGGTGTTCGGGGGTTAGGGTGGAACAGGGTGTTGCAGGAGGTGCATAGATACGCCCGGTTGGACAGACCTCCTGACATGTTAGTGTTGCATGCCGGGGGGAATGATTTGGGTGGGCGTCCTTTTCGAATCTTGATAAAGGACATCAAACATGATTTGTTACGGTTATGGGTGTCGTTTCCAGGTCTAACGATAGTCTGGTCGGAGATAGTAGCGAGAAAGAGTTGGCAGAAAGCGCGGTCAGTTGACAGGTTGAACAAGGCGCGGGCGAAGGTTAATAGGGCGATCTCGAAGTTTGTTAGTCGGAACGGGGGTATAGCAATACGGCATGTTGAGTTGGAAAGGACGGAAGAGGAATTTTGGTTGGCTGACGGGGTACACCTTAATGCGGTGGGAACTGACTTATGGGCTCTTGGCTTGCAGGGAGGTATTGAGAGGGCCCTTTGGTTGCGGGGGGTCTCAGGCACTTGAAGGGTTTCAAGGTGCCTTCGTTGTGGTGTTGTTTATTGGTGGGTCCTTGAAGTTGGTTTAAAATTGGTTCGGGGATTCATCCGGGTATGGATCCCCTCATTGGCAGAATTGATGGTCCCCTGGTGATTTTGGGGGGGAACCCCGACGGGGTATGTCGGGGCCCCTGGGGGTGTGGTTGGGGTTGACGGAGGATTAACCCTTACCATTTGGTGCTCCTGAGCCAGTGTGGGTAACGGCTGGGAGCAAGTTGAGGTTTTTTATTGCTCGGTTATGGGAATCACCAGGGTTTTGGTAGCTTCAAGGACCTTACCACATTGCAAATTTTATTGGTTATGTATTCTTGTTAATAAAATGGCTGCTATGGCCAAAATTATCCAAAGATAAATATGTGTCTGTGTAATTACTTTTAAATAAGAAATGGGAATGGAGGTGTGGGGTATGAAAGGAAGACCGGAGTCAACAATTCCAGGGTCAAGCATGTTTATTTGCGTAAGCTTCGTTCCAGGGTAGAAAGGGTAAGAGTGCCTTTCAGAATTCGAAGTGGTCGGACTGTACGGACCACCAAGAACTGCAGGAGAGCTTGAACATCTTCCCATGGATTTGCGACATCCTCCCTCATCAGTTACGTAGGTAAGCAGGTTCTCAGCATTGCAGCCCATTTGTTGTCTTAAGTTAGTTAAGCGGGGTTAACTAACCTGTCAGTTCAGCCTCAGGTCTAAAGCAGAGGCCTGGACTCCACTCCTTACTCCTCACTCCACAACTCTCCTTAAAAACAACTGACTCCTTTTTCCTGCCCCGGGGTCTCCAGACCCCTAGGTGGGCGTTTCCTTCCGTCTGGTCCTGCCCACTGATGTGCCTGTCTTTCCCTGGGGGAGGTGACTAGGATTTTCTGGTTGGCTTTGTGTGACTTAGGTGAGGGAAGTTGTTATGCGGGGGCCTATGTGTGACTACCTGCAGTGTCAGGGCGTCACATATGTATGTGTGTATGTCTGCTAAAGGAATCCGCACCGTCATATTTACAAACACAAAATTTTGCAGACACCTCATGTGACTCAGGGAATGTTGTAGACTATGTTTTAACAGGAATATTTAACCCCGCGCTTTACAGTTACTCTCCAAAAAACCTGCCTCCATTAAACTGAATGGAGGTGGGAGCTGCAAGTTATTAATAGCAGCTGTGATTGGTTGCTATAGGAACAAAGGACATTCATAGTATAAGAAGCTTATGTGTGAGATAATATGATGTCAGTGGGGAGACAGATAGAGAGAGACAGACACAGACTGAGAGACAAACAGACAGAGACAGATAGGCATAGACAGACAGGGAAAGAGACAGAGACAAACAGACAGAGGCAGACAGGGAAAGAGACAGACAGAGATAGACAGGGAAAAAAGGCAGACAGACAGAGACAGAGAAAGAGACAGAGGCAGATAGGGAAACAGACAGAGACAAACATACAGAGACAGGCAGGAGAAAAGGCAGACCGACAGGGAAAGAGACAGACAGGGGAAGAGACAGACAGAGAGAGACAGACAGATAGAGACAGACAAAGAAATACAGAGATAGACAGGGAAAGAGACAAACGGGGAATGAGTCAGACAGAGAGAGACAAAGAGAGACAGGCAGAGAGAGACAGAGAAAGAGACAGACAGGGGAAGAGAAAGACAGAGACAGACAAAGAAATACAGAGACAGACAGGGGAAGAGACAGACAGGGGAAGAGACAGACAGGGGAAGAGACAGACAGACAGGGAAAGAGACAGACCTGGAAAAGAGACAGACCTGGAAAAGAGACAGGCCTGGAAAAGAGACAGACAGACATAGAAACAGACAGCCACAAAGAGAGAGAGAGACAGACAGACAGACACAGAGAGACAGACAGAGATAGAGAGACAGACAGACATGGATAGAGATAGAGACACACAGAGACAGACAGATGACAGAGACTGGGAGAGAGACAGACAGAAGCATAAATCCCTAACTAAAACTTAACATTTAATGATAGTTTTAAAAGGTAAAAAAACACAAATCATGTAAATAGAATGACTCTCTTCTGTGCATAGTCAACATTTTGTGTTTGTAAATATGACGGTGCGGATTCCTTTAGCAGACATACACACATACATATGTGACGCCCTGACACTGCAGGTAGTCACACATAGGCCCCCGCATAACAACTTCCCTCACCTAAGTCACACAAAGCCAACCAGAAAACCCTAGTCACCTCCCCCAGGGAAAGACAGGCACACCAGTGGGCAGGACCAGACGGAAGGAAACGCCCACCTAGGGGTCTGGAGACCCCGGGGCAGGAAAAAGGAGTCAGTTGTTTTTAAGGAGAGTTGTGGAGTGAGGAGTAAGGAGTGGAGTCCAGGCCTCTGCTTTAGACCTGAGGCTGAACTGACAGGTTAGTTAACCCCGCTTAACTAACTTAAGATAACAAATGGGCTGCAATGCTGAGAACCTGCTTACCTACGTAACTGATGAGGGAGGATGTCGCAAATCCATGGGAAGATGTTCAAGCTCTCCTGCAGTTCTTGGTGGCCCGTACAGTCCGACCACTTCGAATTCTGAAAGGCACTCTTACCCTTTCTACCCTGGAACGAAGCTTAGGCAAATAAACATGCTTGACCCTGGAATTGTTGACTCCGGTCTTCCTTTCATACCCCACACCTCCATTCCCATTTCTTATTTAAAAGTAATTACACAGACACAAATTTATCTTTGGATAATTTTGGCCATAGCAGCCATTTTATTAACAAGAATACATAACCAATAAAATTTGCAATGTGGTAAGGTCCTTGAAGCTACCAAAACCCTGGTGATTCCCATAACCGAGCAATAAAAAACCTCAACTTGCTCCCAGCCATTACCCACACTGGCTCAGGAGCACCAAATGGTAAGGGTTAATCCTCCGTCAACCCCAACCACACCCCCAGGGGCCCCGACATACCCCGTCGGGGTTCCCCCCCAAAATCACCAGGGGACCATCAATTCTGCCAATGAGGGGATCCATACCCGGATGAATCCCCGAACCAATTTTAAACCAACTTCAAGGACCCACCAATAAACAACACCACAACGAAGGCACCTTGAAACCCTTCAAGTGCCTGAGACCCCCCGCAACCAAAGGGCCCTCTCAATACCTCCCTGCAAGCCAAGAGCCCATAAGTCAGTTCCCACCGCATTAAGGTGTACCCCGTCAGCCAACCAAAATTCCTCTTCCGTCCTTTCCAACTCAACATGCCGTATTGCTATACCCCCGTTCCGACTAACAAACTTCGAGATCGCCCTATTAACCTTCGCCCGCGCCTTGTTCAACCTGTCAACTGACCGCGCTTTCTGCCAACTCTTTCTCGCTACTATCTCCGACCAGACTATCGTTAGACCTGGAAACGACACCCATAACCGTAACAAATCATGTTTGATGTCCTTTATCAAGATTCGAAAAGGACGCCCACCCAAATCATTCCCCCCGGCATGCAACACTAACATGTCAGGAGGTCTGTCCAACCGGGCGTATCTATGCACCTCCTGCAACACCCTGTTCCACCCTAACCCCCGAACACCGAGCCATCGCACGAGAGCCAGGTCCTTCTCAAAACCTAGCTGTCTCCCGTTCCATCTCGCGTCCGCTCGTCGGGCTCCCCAATACACATAAGAGTGGCCAAGGATCCAGACCAGGGAAGGAAGAGGGGGTGCTTCTGCAATACAAAATGTACAGACGACACCATTTTATTGCCTCACCAAACCAAATTGACAAAAAACACACACTCTCACCCCCCCCATTGCTACCCTAATACCCCCCCCTTTTCCCCTCAATTGCCAACAACCACCTGGGGACGTACATACGACTTAAAGCGCTGCGACTTCCACCTACCAATCTGCTTAACTGTCTCCTCCGGTAGGCCGCATATAGAGGCCTCCGTCGCTGCCCCAATCCGAAAGACTTCGGATCTAACCCCAACGACTTCAAACATGCCCTAAAAACACTCACAAATTGGTATCTCGATAAAAAGGACCCATCCTCATGACATAATAAGGGGCCATCCACCTTCGGACGGATCTGTTGAAAATTCCCGAGACACTTGAACGGGCACATATCAGATGCCACAACCATCCCCAAACGGACTAGTCTACCCACACCTCTCTGATCAGTTTTCGATTTCCTAATCCAAAATTCAACTCCGTTTTCCACTGACATAATGTCACCCCAATCCAAGCCCCCGGGGAACGCCTTACTGGGCGATACCAACTCCCCAACCCGCAGGGCTCCAAAAAACGCCAAAGAAAAGGCTAACTTAAACAAACTCACCTCAAACGGAGATAGACAAACCCCCCACAACGCCCTACCCAGCCGGGTAGGGACCCAGCCCAGCCCAGCTGGGACCCAGTTTGAGCGAGGAACGGAACAAGTCCTTCCCACACCAAGGTTTGCAGGCCCTACCTCAGTCAGGGTTTCACCCACACTCTACAGCTCCGGAATGTCATGCTCTTCAGCCTCCTCCTCCTCCTGCGCATCCTCATCCACTTTACCCTCCACACCAGTCCCAAGCTGGAAGCACTGCAGCACTGCCTCGGCGAAGCGGCAACAGACTGTGCTGCAGCTAATCTGCATAGGTGACAAACCCCACAATGCAGAAGAGGTGTGGACAGCTCTAAAACAGCATGCAGATCACTGGCTCACACCTCTGAACCTAAAGCCAGGAAAGGTTGTGTGTGACAATGGCCGGAACCTGGTGGCGGCTTTGAGGCGAGGCCAGCTGACACATGTTCCATGCATGGCCCATGTGCTCAACCTCGTGGTTCAGCGGTTTCTAAAGTCATACCCAGAGCTGTCTGATCTGCTGGTAAAAGTTCGCTGCCTGTCTGCACATTTTCGAAAGTCACCTACTGCTTCAGCCGGCCTTGCCGGCTTTCAGCGTCGTTTGCATCTTCCGGCTCACAGACTGGTGTGTGATGTCCCCACGCGTTGGAATTCAACTCTGCACATGTTGATCAGGATATGTGAGCAGAAGAGGGCAGTTGTTGAGTACCTGCATCACCTAAGCCGTCGGGAAATGGGTCAAACTCCACACATAACACCTGAGGAGTGGAGATGGATGTCCGACGTATGTACCATCCTCCAAAACTTTGAGGACTCCACCAAGATGGTGAGCGGCGATGACGCCATTATTAGCGTCACCATACCGCTTCTCTGCCTTCTAAAACGGTCTCTGCTCAAAACCAAACATGATGCATTGCAGGCGGAACACGATGAGTTGGAGCAAGAAACAGTAGTGGGTGTGGGTGATAACACATAGCCCAGCCTCGTCTCATCACAACGTGCAGTGGAGGACTATGACGAGGAGGAGGATGAAGACATGGAGCAACTCTCCGGCCAAATTGAGGATATGACATGCATACCAGTCATATGCTCAGTTCAGCGTGGCTGGCCAGAGGACAGGGTAGATGATGAGGAGGAGGAGGAGGAGGAGAAGGAGGAGGACAGCATGTTCAGTCATCGTGTTGGTCTGGATACTGAAGTGATGGCTGTTAAGAGTCTGGCGCACATGGATGACTTTGTGGTAAGCTGCCTGTCTCGTGACCCTCGCGTTAAGAACATCTTGGCCGACAATCATTACTGGTTGGTAACACTGTTAGACCCACGCTACAAGGAGAACTTTATGTCTCTTATTCCCGAGGCGGAGAGGTCAGCCAAAATGCAGCAGTTCCGGAAGGCCATAGTCACGGAAGTAGGCAAAGCATTCCCTTCACAAAACGCTAGCGTCATAATTGTAACACTATTAGTTAAAAGAAAGGGATAAAATGTAAAAAAAAACAAAATAAGGCATGACTTTTTTTTAACATCAAATTTTTTTTTTTTAGATTTAACCAAAGAATGTGCACATTTGTTATAATAAACAAGTGAAAAATGTTGAAAATCAGTCATCCAAAGGTGTGTGAAAAAAATATATATATATGGTACCAATAAAAATGTCACTTTGTCCTGCAAAGAATGCAGCCCCCCAAATTATTTTTTTCCTCTGTGCGGCCCATACACCCAGCCGAGTTTGAGACCCCCTGCCTTACACTATATAGATATCATGTTAATTCCCCATCTATCTTGCTCAGGAGAGCATCTCCCTCCCCCGGCACCAAGAGCAGCTCATATTGAATTGTTACATTGACTAGTAACACTGCACACAGAAATGCACCTTAATATTCCACTGTTAACCCTTTCCTCCCAGCAGTAACACACAACTCCTCACCTTGATATCATGGTGATTTATGGTCAGAATGACTTCAATGCGATCAGTGATTTCTATTCTAGCTCTGCTCACATAGATTTTATATCCACACTCAACTATAGGCCGTTCTTCATATTTTGGGGGCTTTTAGTCACATATACTAGTTTGTGCCTGTATAGTATTGGTGTAGATGGGAGTGTAGGGCATGGGTTACATGGCACTGTGGTGGGATACTGATGGGAGGTATTGGTGCTGTGTTTGATGCTTCTACTGGGTATTTTCCTACAAATACTGGAACAGCTCACTGCTTAGAATGATCCTTCCCAGCTCTATAATATATTATATATACCCCACAATGCAGGCTCACACACACATTTGTCTCAAGTGTGTTGTAGGGACACAGATACAGTCTTGGTCATGTGACTAAAGGCTACTTTACACACTGCGATATCGGTCCCGATATCGCTAGTGTGGGTACCCGCCCCATCTGTTGCGCGACACGGGCAAATCGCTGCCCATGCCGCACAACACCGACCAGACCCGTCACACATACTTACCTGACCGGCGACGTCGCTGTGACCGGCGAACCGCCTCCTTTCTAAGGGGGCGGTCCGTGCGGCGTCACAGCGACGTCACTGAGCGACCGCCCAATAGCAGCGGAGGGGCGGAGATGAGTGGCCGGAACATCCCGCCCACCTCCTTCCTTCCTCATAGCGGCTGGGAGGCAGGTAAGGAGAGGTTCCTCGTTTCTGCGGTGTCACACGGAGTGATGTGTGCTGCCGCAGGAGCGACGAACTACATCGTTACTGCTGCAGTAACGATAATCGAGAATGGAGACCCATGTCACCGATGAGCGATTTTGCACGTTTTTGCAACGATGCAAAATCGCTCATCGGTGTCACACGCAGCAACATCGCTAATGCGGCCGGATGTGCGTCACAAATTCCGTGACCCCAACGACTCCGCATTAGCGATGTCGCAGCGTGTAAAGCCCCCTTTAGTGGGAGTGGTGTACAGGGTCTTAGCAGTAAAGAGTATTCCATATTTCTGCCAGATACCCACAGAGATATTGAAATCTGAAAAAAGAGACTTCTGCTCATTGAAGGTAAGAACTGCTCACATAGCGTTCAACTCCACAGCAAACGAGTGCTCTAGCACTGGCATCTCAGCAGGGATATTCCCCTACTACACATGTGTGTCTGGGTCGCTGTGACAGTTTACAGGACATAACTCAAGGCACCTAGATAGAAGGCAGAGGTACTGGGATTGGTTGGTTTTTGGTGACGGAGGTGCAGGGGCTGGCGCCCATGTGCAGTGCTGGCTAAGGTATATTGATGATATTTTGATTTTTTGGCAGGGCACTGTGGAGCAGCTCGAGACATTTATGGAGGAACTTAATAACAACACCTTTAACATCAGATTGACGCATAAGCATAGCAGCAGTTGCGTTGACTTCCTGGATATTAAAATTTCATTCGGTTCTGAGCGAATTGTTCAGACCGACGTCCATAGGAAGGAAACATCAGTCAACGCACTGCTGCATGCTTCTTCTGCTCATACCCCCTCCACCATCCGGGCCGTACCGACTGGCCAGTTCCTCAGGATGAAGCAAATTTGTTCGTCAGACACTGCTTTTGAACAACAGTCTGCCGACCTCCAGCGCCATAGGGGTGGCAAAGGCGGTCTTCCCCCGGTCTGCCTCAGCAACGGACACTAGCCAATAGTGACTAGTGAGATCAAGGGTAGAAAAATAATTTGCAGTTCTCAATGCAGCTAGCGATTCCTCAATACGGGGGAGTGGTGCTGTCCTTCTTCTTTAACAGGACCAACGGAGCTACCCAAAGGCTACAACTGTCACGGATAACCCCAGCCGCCTTCATGTTGCTCAACATGTCCTTGGTACACTGGTAATGTGAAGGTGGTATTGGCTTATAGCTCTCTTTGATGGGTGGGTGTGCACCTGTGGGGATGTAGTGTTGGACCCCTTTAATTCCCCCAAAATCTAGCGGATGTTTGCTGAAGACTTGCTCGCTCGTATTCTTGCACTACCCTGTGGACCCGCTTCTTGTGATGTGAAGGTGTGGAGTCAGTGCCTACGTGTAATTCCTTACACCACTCCTCTGGCTGACTTGGTGAGCAGTCACTGACTGGGTGGGGTGCAGTAATAGTGGATGCTGCTACTTGGATAGCATGTGTATCTACTGTGAACAGCTTATCAATGGTGGCAAGTCGGGGCAGCTTAACCTCCTGCTCTCCGCAGTTTAACACTCTCACGGGCACTCTTCCCTTCCGCACTAATGAATAAAACTATGATGTAAATATCATATAGATACCCCACAATTGTAAATAAAGGTAGGTTATGGGAAAAGGGGGAACAGGGAAAGAGGAAAATAGTGTAATAAAGTATACCTTCTGGGGGTGAGAGGAAATGGCAGCACAGCCAGTGGAGGTGAAGCAAAAGGAAGCCTGCAACTAAAGAGTTGAGAGCGTTATCACATGGTGACTGAGCCTGATTGTAAAGGGAGCATAGAGTGGAGCATACTCTGGGCACGTTAGAACCCAAGTTCTTAAACCATGAATATGGACCCCTTTTATTCTCCCAAAGTCTAGCGGATGTTTGCTGAAGACTTGCTCGTATTCTTGCACTACCCTGTGGACCCGCTTCTTGTGATGTGAAGGTGTGGAGTCAGTGCCTACGTGTAATTCCTTACACCACTCCTCTGGTTGACTTGGTGAGCTGTCACTGAATGGGTGTGGTGAAGTAACGGTGGATGCTGTGGCTTGGATATCATATTAAATATAGGGACCCCCATACAGTAGTATGAGAATTTTTTTTGTATTCAATGATCGGTATTACCTTCAGGGGCGCGGCACGTGGACGTGCGTTCCATTAGCCTCACTGCATTCCACTCCCATACAGGAAGTGGGCGCAGCTATTACTACGGTCGCACATAAAAGAACCCACAGCCACTACTGCACACAGCTGACTCCACCACTGGAAACCCACTTCTACACCAACGCAGGTAAGACAGGATCGGCACCTCTATGCTCCCGTTACAATCAGGCTCAGTCACCATGTGATAATGCTCTCAACAATTTAGTTGCAGGCTTCCCCTTGCTTCACCTCCACTGGCTGTGCTGCCATTTCCTCTCCCCCCTGGAAGGTATACTTTATTACACTATTTTCCTGTTTCCCTCTTCTCCCTTTTCCCATAACCTACCTTTATCTGCATTTGTGGGGTATCTATATACTATTTATATCACAGTTTTATTCATTAATACGGAAGGGAAGAGTGCGCGTGAGAGTGTTGAACTGCGGAGAGCAAGAGGTTAAGCTGCCCCGATTTGCCACCATTGATAAGCTGTTCACAGTAGATACACATGCTATCCAAGCAGCAGCAGCATCCACCATTACTGCACCCCACCCAGTCAGTGACAGCTCACCAAGTCAGCCAGAGGAGTGGTGTCAGGAATTACACGTAGGCACTGACTACACACCTTCACATCACAAGAAGGGGGTGCAAGTGTGACGCCCTGGACTAGCCAGTTAGTCACAGACATAACACACACACACCCCCTTTCCCGGATAGTTACACTAGTCAGACACAAAACCGTTGTTGCCTCCCTCCAGGGGCTGATGTCCACACCAGGTGGGGCGGAGCCAGGCGGTTGGCCCCACCCACCAAGGAGTTCACAGGCCTGGAGGTGGGAAAACCAGTCAGTTAGTTGAAGTTCAGTTTAGAGTTGAACCGTGGAGGTAGTGAGTTCAGTGAGGAGGCCAGTTTTGGGTAGGAGTGCAAAACTGCTAGTGTCTGGGTCAGATCCCAGGCACTATGGGGAGATAAGGTATGCACACCAGTGACTATGTAAGGGGAATACATGAAATAGCAGAAACTGCAGTGTGAATACTGACTTGAAAATTTCAATAGCTATATGCAAGAGTGAATATGTGAAAAATGGAATCTGCATTACTGCCATGAACATATGAATCAAGAGAAATTTAGCTACTGAATTGATCAATGCAATAGAGCCCCAACACTATGCCAAAGTATTTCTCTACGTTGGGGTCCCTAGCTTGTGTGTGTCCTCTCATGCAGTTAAAAAACCTACCGTGTATGGGAAGCTGAGACCCAGGCTATTTATGCGTATGATATGGATTGGCAATAGGTGTGGTTGGGGAGGGTTCACAAACGAAAAAATACTAACAAATAGGAATAACGTTTGGAACACCATTCTAAGTCCGAACTGGGTGCAAAAACCTAAAAAAACATCACTATGGGGAGATAAGGTATGCACACCAGTGACTATGTAAGGGGAATACATGAAATAGCAGAAACTGCTGTGTGAATACTGACTTGAAAAATCCAATAGCATTAATTCACATAATCCTAGTGACTGCGCACACAACATGGCCAAACGAAAACAAAAGACAGTACCTGGCCATTCAATCCAATGGAAACTCATAGGCAACACAGTCCATTAGACTAGGCAATTACATGCAGCCAAACAAAGTTCATGGGCCTTGCCTCAGAGTCGAACCCACAACCTCTTGGAGAACAAGCAAAGAGCCTACCACTAAACCAACTCAGTGAAGTTGGAAACCGACTCTACATTAATTAACATAATCCTAGTGACTGCGCACACAACATGGCCAAACAAAAGCAAAAGACAGTACCTGGCCTATCAATCCAATGGAAACTCATAGGTAACACAGTACATTGGACTAGGCAATTACATGCAGCCATACAAAGCCCATGGGTCTTGCCCCAGAGTCGAACCCACAACCTCTCGTAGCCAGGGCAAAGAGCCTACCACTACACCAACACAGAGAAGTAGGTGAATGACTCTACATTAATTCACATAATCCTAGTGACTGCGCACACAACATGGCCAAACAAATGCAAAAGACATTATCTGGCCTATCAATCCAATGGAAACTCATAGGCAACACAGTCCATTAGACTAGGCACTTACATGCAGCCATGTAAAGTTCATGGGCATTGCCTCAGAGTCGAACCCACAACCTCTTGGAGAACAAGCAAAGAGCCTACCACTAAACCAACTCAGAGAAGTGGAAAACCGTTTCTACATTAATTCACATAATCCTAGTGACTGCGCACACAACATGGCCAAACAAAAGCAAAAGACAGTACCTGGCCATTCAATCCAATGGAAACTCATAGGCAACACAGTCCATTAGACTAGGCAATTACATGCAGCCAAACAAAGTTCATGGGCCTTGCCTCAGAGTCGAACCCACAACCTCTTGGAGAACAAGCAAAGAGCCTACCACTAAACCAACTCAGTGAAGTTGGAAACCGACTCTACATTAATTAACATAATCCTAGTGACTGCGCACACAACATGGCCAAACAAAAGCAAAAGACAGTACCTGGCCTATCAATCCAATGGAAACTCATAGGTAACACAGTACATTGGACTAGGCAATTACATGCAGCCATACAAAGCCCATGGGTCTTGCCCCAGAGTCGAACCCACAACCTCTCGTAGCCAGGGCAAAGAGCCTACCACTACACCAACACAGAGAAGTAGGTGAATGACTCTACATTAATTCACATAATCCTAGTGACTGCGCACACAACATGGCCAAACAAATGCAAAAGACATTATCTGGCCTATCAATCCAATGGAAACTCATAGGCAACACAGTCCATTAGACTAGGCACTTACATGCAGCCATGTAAAGTTCATGGGCATTGCCTCAGAGTCGAACCCACAACCTCTTGGAGAACAAGCAAAGAGCCTACCACTAAACCAACTCAGAGAAGTGGAAAACCGTTTCTACATTAATTCACATAATCCTAGTGACTGCGCACACAACATGGCCAAACAAAAGCAAAAGACAGTACCTGGCCTATCAATCCAATGGAAACTCATAGGCAACACAGTCCATTGGACTAGACAATTACATGCAGCCATACAAACTCCATGGGCCTTGCCTCAGAGTCAAACCCACAACCTCGTGCAGCTAAGCAAAGAGCCTTCCACTACAGCAACACAGAGAACTGGGAAACTGATTCTACATTAATTCACATAATCCTACCGACTGCGCACACAACATAACCAAACAAAAGATAATACCTGGCCAATCAATCCAATGGAAACTCAAAGGCAACACAGTCCATTGGACTAGGCAATTACATTCAACCATACAAAGTCCATGGGCTTTGCCTCAAAGTCAAACCCACAACTTCTTGTAACCCAAGGAAAGAGCCTACCACTACACCAACACAGAGAAGAGAATGACTCTACATTAATTCACATAATCCTAGTGACTGCGCACACAACATGACCAAACGAAAGCAAAAGACAGTACCTGGCCTATCAATCCAATGGGAACTCATAGGCAACACAGTTAATTGAACTAGGCAATTACATGCAGCCATACAAACTCCATGGGCCTTGCCTCAGAGTCAAACCCACAACCTCGTGCAGCTAAGCAAAGAGCCTTCCACTACAGCAACACAGAGAACTGGGAAACTGATTCTACATTAATTCACAAAATCCTACCGACTGCGCACACAACATAACCAAACAAAAGGTAATACCTGGCCAATCAATCCAATGGAAACTCAAAGGCAACACAGTCCATTGGACTAGGCAATTACATGCAGCCATATAAAGTCCATGGGCTTTGCCTCAGAGTCAAACCCACAATTTCTCGCAGCCCAAGCAAAGAGCCTACCACTACACCAAGACAGAGAAGTTGGAAACTGAGTTTACATTAGTTCACATAATCCTAGTGACTGCGCACACAACATGGCCAAACAAAAGCAAAAGACAGTACCTGGCCTATCAATCCAATGGGACCTCATAGGCAACACAGTTAATTGAAATAGGCAATTACATGCAGCCATACAAACACCATGGGCCTTGCCTCAGAGTCGAACCAACAACCTCTTGCAGCTTAAGCAAAGAGACTACCACTACACCAACACAGAGAAGTAGGTGAATGACTCTACATTAATTCACATAATCCTAGTGACTGCGCACACAACATGGCCAAACAAAAGCAAAAGACAGTACCTGGCCTATCAATCCAATAGAAACTCATAGGCAAAGCAATCAATTGGACTAGGCAATTACATGCAGCCATACAAAGTCCATGGGCCTTGCCTCAAAGTTGAACTCACAACCTCTCGCAGCTCAAGCAAAGAGCCTACCACTACACCAACACAGAGAAATGTAAACCTGACTCTACATTAATTCACATAATCCTAGTGACTGCGCACACAACATGGCCAAACGAAAACAAAAGACAGTAACTGGCCTATCAATCCAATAGAAACTCATAGGCAACACAGTCCATTGGACTAAGCAATTACATGCAGCCATTCAAAGTCCATAAGCCTTGCATTAGAGTCGAACCCACAACCTCTCGCAGCCCAAGCAAAGAGCCTACCACTACACCAACACAGAGAAGTGGGAAACTGACTCTACATTAATTCCCATAACCCTAGTGACTGCGCACACAACATGGTCAAACAAAAGCAAAAGGCAGTACCTGGCCTATCAATCCAATGGAAACTCATAGGCAACATAGTCCATTGGACTAGGCAATTACATGCAGTCATACAAAGTCCATGGGCTTTGCCGCAGAGTCAAACCCACAATTTCTCGCAGCCCAAGCAAAGAGCCTACCACTACACCAACACAGAGAAGTTGGAAACTAAGTTTACATTAGTTCACATAATCCTAGTGACTGCGCACACAACATGGCCAAACAAAAGCAAAAGACAGTACCTGGCCTATCAATCCGATGGGAACTCATAGGCAACACAGTCAATTGAACTAGGCGATTACATGCAGCCATACAAACTCCATGGGCCTAGCCTCAGAGTCGAACCCACAACCTCTCGCAGCTTAAGCAAAGAGACTACCACTACACCAACACAGAGAAGTAGGTGAATGACTCTACATTAATTCACATAATCCTAGTGACTGCGCACACAACATGGCCAAACAAAAGCAAAAGACAGTACCTGGCATATTAATCCAATGGAAACTCATAGGCAACGCAATCCTTTGGACTAGGCAATAACATGCAGCCATACAAAGTCCATGGGCCTTGCCTCAGAGTCAAAACCACTACCTCTCAAAGCCCAAGCAAAGAGCCTACCACTGCACCAACACAGAGAAGTGCGAAACTGACTCAACATAAATTCACATAATCCTAGTGACTGCGCACACAACATGGCCAAACAAAAGCAATAGACAGTCCCTGGCCTATCAATCCAATGGAAACTCATAGACAACATAGTCCATTGGACTAGGCAATTACATGCAGCCATACAAAGTCCATGGGCTTTGCCTCAGAGTCAAACCACAACTGCTCGCAGCCCAAGCAAAGAGCCTACCACTACACCAACTCAGAGAAGTAGGAGAATGATTCTACATTAATTCACATAATCCTAGTGACTGCGCACACAACATGGCCAAACAAAAGCAAAAGACAGTACCTGGCCTATCATTCCAATTGAAACTCATAGGTAACATAGTCCATTGGACTAGGCAATAACATGCAGCCATACAAAGTCCATGGGCCTTGCCTCAGAGTCGAACTCACAACCTCTCGCAGCCCAAGAAAAAAGCCTACCACTACAGCAACACAGAGAAGTGTGAAACTGACTCTACATTAATTCACATAATCCTAGTGACTGCGCACACAACATGGCCAAACAAAAGCAAAAGACAGTACCTGGCCTATCATTCCAATTGAAACTCATAGGTAACATAGTCCATTGGACTAGGCAATAACATGCAGCCATACAAAGTCCATGGGCCTTGCCTCAAAGTTGAACTCACAACCTCTCGCAGCTCTAGCAAAGAGCCTACAACTACATCAACACAGAGAAATGTGAACCTGACTCTACATTAATTCACATAATCCTAGTGACTGCGCACACAACATGGCCAAACAAAAGAAAATACCTGGCCTATCAATCCAATGGAAACTCATAGGCAACACAGTCCATTAGACTAGGCAAATACATGCAGCCATACAAAGCCCATGGGCCTTGCCCCAGAGTCGAACCCACAACCTCTTGTAGCCCAAGCAAAGAGCCTACAAATACACCAACACAGAGAAGTGGAAAACTGATTCTACATTAATTCACATAATCCTAGTGACTGCGCACACAACATGGCCAAACAAAAGCAAAAGACATTACCTGGCCTATAAATCCAATAGAAACTCGTAGGCAAAGCAATCAATTGGACTAGGCAATTACATGCAGCCATACAAAGTCCATGGGCCTTGCCTCAGAGTCGAACCCACAACTAGAGATGAGCGAACCGGTCACGGTTCGGCTCGAGGTCGGTTCGCCGAACGGGGGTCCCGTTCGAGTTCGGTTCGTCGAACGTTCGACGAACCGAACTCGAACCAATAGGCTATAATGGGAGGCAATCACAAACACATAAAAATGCATTATAAATGTACACAAACAGTTAATAAACATTGCCATAACACTTACCGGTCCCCGCGATCCCTTCTGCACTCTGTCTCCTGCCGCTATTCCATCCGATGATCGCTGAACCCTCCCGGTGACCTGCACTGCCAGCAGAGAAGCAGGACCTATCGTGACGTCAAAATAGCCATGTGACCAGTCACGTGGCTATTATCTCATTGGCTACAGACTGGTCACATGACTATGACGAGTCATGTAGGACCTGCGAGTGCATCTCTCCGGTACACGGTGCACATGTGTGTATCGCCGTATACCGGCGACATGCTCTAGCACACGGTCCGCGTTCCGTTAGGGACCGGCTGACACAGCCGGTCATTAACGGAGGTTGCCATAGCAACGCAGTTAGCGGTGACGTCACCGCTAACCGCGGCTCCGAGAGCACCGTTGCTATGGTAACGCGTGTCAGCGTCTGAGAGCAGGGAGCCAGCGCTAAGCATTGTGCGCTGCTCCCTGCTCTGTGCACATGTAGCTGCAGCACACATCGGGTAATTAACCCCATGTGTGCTGTAACTAGGAGAGCAGGGAGCCAGCGCTCAGTGTGCGCTGCTCCCTGCTCTCTGCACGTGTAGCTGCGTGCGCTGGTAACCAAGGTAAATATCGGGTTGGTTACCTGATATTTACCTTAGTTACCAAGCGCAGCATCTTCCACGCGGCGCTGGGGGCTGGTCACTGGTTGCTGGTGAGCTCATCAGCAACTCGTGTAGCCACGCTCCAGCGATCCCTGCCAGGTCAGGTTGCTGGTGGGATCGCTGGAGCGTCGCTAGTGTGACATCTCACCAGCAACCTCCTAGCAACTTACCAGCGATCCCTATCGTTGCTGGGATCGCTGGTAAGTTGCTTAGTGTGACGGGAAGCCCGTTTTTTTTAATTATTTCACTTATTTCATGAAATAATTAAAAAACAAATGACGTGGGCTTCACCCCATTTTTGTGTCCAGCCGGGTACAACTAGGCAGCTGGGGATTGGAATCCGCAGCACAGGTTAGCCCGAGGTTTCTGGGCGCCTCTGCTGCGAATTTCAGTCCGCAGCCGTCCCAGAAAATGGCGCTCTCATAGAAGCGCCATCATCAGGAGCTGTATCCAACTCTTCCAACAGCCCTGTAGCCGGGTGGCTTGTTGGGTAATCATGAGTTAATACTGGCTTTGTTTTACTAGCCAGTATTAAGCCAGAGATTCTTAATGTCAGGCACGTTTGACCCGGCCATTAAGAATCTCCAATAAAGGGTTAAAAAAAAACACCACACAGAGAAAAAATACTTTAATAGAAATAAATACACAGACACATTAGAGACTCCATCTTTATTACCCCCTGTCAGCCCTCCACGATCCTGCTCTTCTGTCTTCTTTCTTTCTAGTGTAGTAGTAGTGACGATTGTAGTGAGGATGAGTTTACCCAGCTCATCACTTGGGGCTGGGGAACCTCATCCTAACTACAATCATCACTACAAACGGGAAGCAGCGTACAGATCAGTGCTGGCTGTCAGCGGTAACAGCGGTAAAGGCCCCGTCACACTAAGCAACTTACCAGCGATCCCAGCAACGATAGGGATCGCTGGTAAGTTGCTAGGAGGTTGCTGGTGAGATGTCACACTAGCGACGCTCCAGCGATCCCACCAGCAACCTGACCTGGCAGGGATCGCTGGAGCGTGGCTACACGAGTTGCTGATGAGCTCACCAGCAACCAGTGACCAGCCCCCAGCGCCGCGTGGAAGATGCTGCGCTTGGTAACTAAGGTAAATATCGGGTAACCAACCCGATATTTACCTTGGTTACCAGCGCACGCAGCTACACGTGCAGAGAGCAGGGAGCAGCGCACACTGAGCGCTGGCTCCCTGCTCTCCTAGTTACAGCACACATGGGGTTAATTACCCGATGTGTGCTGCAGCTACATGTGCACAGAGCAGGGAGCAGCGCACAATGCTTAGCGCTGGCTCCCTGCTCTCAGACGCTGACACGCGTTACCATAGCAACGGTGCTCTCGGAGCCGCGGTTAGCGGTGACGTCACCGCTAACTGCGTTGCTATGGCAACCTCCGTTAATGACCGGCTGTGTCAGCCGGTCCCTAACGGAACGCGGACCGTGTGCTAGAGCATGTCGCCGGTACACGGCGATACACACATGTGCACCGTGTACCGGAGAGATGCACTCGCAGGTCCTACATGACTCGTCATAGTCATGTGACCAGTCTGTAGCCAATGAGATAATAGCCACGTGACTGGTCACATGGCTATTTTGACGTCACGATAGGTCCTGCTTCTCTGCTGGCAGTGCAGGTCACCGGGAGGGTTCAGCGATCATCGGATGGAATAGCGGCAGGAGACAGAGTGCAGAAGGGATCGCGGGGACCGGTAAGTGTTATGGCAATGTTTATTAACTGTTTGTGTACATTTATAATGCATTTTTATGTGTTTGTGATTGCCTCCCATTATAGCCTATTGGTTCGAGTTCGGTTCGTCGAACGTTCGACGAACCGAACTCGAACGGGACCCCCGTTCGGCGAACCGACCTCGAGCCGAACCGCGACCGGTTCGCTCATCTCTAGTTGTGGGTTCGACTCTGAGGCAAGGCCCATGGACTTTGTATGGCTGCATGTAATTGCCTAGTCCAATTGATTGCTTTGCCTACGAGTTTCTATTGGATTTATAGGCCAGGTAATGTCTTTTGCTTTTGTTTGGCCATGTTGTGTGCGCAGTCACTAGGATTATGTGAATTAATGTAGAATCAGTTTTCCACTTCTCTGTGTTGGTGTATTTGTAGGCTCTTTGCTTGGGCTACAAGAGGTTGTGGGTTCGACTCTGGGGCAAGGCCCATGGGCTTTGTATGGCTGCATGTATTTGCCTAGTCTAATGGACTGTGTTGCCTATGAGTTTCCATTGGATTGATAGGCCAGGTATTTTCTTTTGTTTGGCCATGTTGTGTGCGCAGTCACTAGGATTATGTGAATTAATGTAGAGTCAGGTTCACATTTCTCTGTGTTGATGTAGTTGTAGGCTCTTTGCTAGAGCTGCGAGAGGTTGTGAGTTCAACTTTGAGGCAAGGCCCATGGACTTTGTATGGCTGCATGTTATTGCCTAGTCCAATGGACTATGTTACCTATGAGTTTCAATTGGAATGATAGGCCAGGTACTGTCTTTTGCTTTTGTTTGGCCATGTTGTGTGCGCAGTCACTAGGATTATGTGAATTAATGTAGAGTCAGTTTCACACTTCTCTGTGTTGCTGTAGTGGTAGGCTTTTTTCTTGGGCTGCGAGAGGTTGTGAGTTCGACTCTGAGGCAAGGCCCATGGACTTTGTATGGCTGCATGTTATTGCCTAGTCCAATGGACTATGTTACCTATGAGTTTCAATTGGAATGATAGGCCAGGTACTGTCTTTTGCTTTTGTTTGGCCATGTTGTGTGCGCAGTCACTAGGATTATGTGAATTAATGTAGAATCATTCTCCTACTTCTCTAGTATCATAGTATCATAGTTTTTAAGGTTGAAGGGAGACTCTAAGTCCATCTAGTTCAACCCGTAGCCTAACATGTTGATCCAGAGGAAGGCAAAAAAACCCCAATGTGGCAAACAAGTTCCAATGGGGAAAAAATTTCCTTCCTGACTCCACATCCGGCAATCAGACTAGTTCCCTGGATCAATACCCTGTCATAAAATCTAATATACATAACTGGTTATATTAAATTTTTCAAGAAAGGCGTCCAGTCTCTGCTTAAATGTTAGTAGTGAATCACTCATTACAACATCATGCGGCAGAGAGTTCCATAGTCTCACTGCTCGTACAGTAAAGAATCCTCGTCTGTGATTATGATTAAACCTTCTTTCCTCAAGACGTAGCAGATGCCCCCGTGTTCCAGTCGCAGGCCTAGGTGTAAATAGATCTTTGGAAAGGTCTCTGTACTGTCCCCTCATATATTTATACATTGTGATTAGATCTCCCCTAAGCCTTCGTTTTTCCAGACTAAATAACCCCAAGTTTAATAACCTGTCTTCGTATTGCAGCCCCCCCATTCCTCTAATAATCTTGGTCGCTCTTCTCTGCACCCTCTCCAGTTCAGCTATGTCCTTCTTATATATCGGTGACCAGAATTGTACACAGTATTCTAAGTGCGGTCGCACTAGTGACTTGTACAGAGGTAGAACTATATTTTTTTCATGAACACTTATACCTCTTTTAATACATCCCATGATTTTATTAGCCCTGGCAGCAGCTGCCTGACACTGTCCACTAAAGTGAAGTTTACCATCCACCCATACACCCAAGTCTTTTTCTGTGTCTGTTTTACCCAGTGTTCTACAATTAAGTACATAATCATAAATGTTATTCCCTCTACCCAAGTGCATGACCTTACATTTATCTACATTAAACTTCAATTGCCACTTCTCAGCCCAATCCTCCAATTTACATAAATCTCCCTGTAATATAAAATTATCCTCCTCTGTATTGATTACCCTGCAGAGTTTAGTATCATCTGCAAATATTGAAATTCTACTCCGCATGCCCCCAACAAGGTCATTTATAAATATGTTGAAAAGAAGCGGGCCCAATACTGACCCCTGTGGTACCCCACTATGAACTGAGACCCAGTCCGAGTACGTACCATTAATAACCACCCTTTGTTTCCTATCACTGAGCCAGTTTTTAACCCAGTTACACATATTTTCCCCTATCCCCATTATTCTCATTTTATGTACCAACCTTTTGTGTGGCACCGTATCAAAAGCTTTTGAAAAGTCCATATACACAACATCCACTGCATTTCCCTGGTCCAGGCTTGAACTTACCTCTTCATAGAAGCTGATCAAATTAGTTTGACAGGATCGATCCCTCATAAACCCATGTTGATACTCTGTCATAAGGTTATTTTTCTTGAGATACTCCAGTATAGCATCTCTCAAGAAACCCTCAAGGATTTTACCAACCGTAGAGGTTAAACTTACCGGCCTATAATTTCCCGGCTCAGTTTTTGTCCCCTTTTTGAATATTGGCACCACATTTGCTATGCGCCAGTCCTGCGGTACCGACCCTGTTATTAAGGAATCTGAGAAGATTAAAAATAATGGTCTATCTATCACAGAACTCAATTCCTGTAGTACTCTGGGGTGTATGCCATCCGGGCCCGGAGATTTGTCAGCCTTAGTGATTTCGAGGCGGTGGCGTACTTCCTGCTGGGTTAAGCAGGTAATATTCAAGGGTGAATTTATGGCATCACTGGTCATGTCATCTGCCATGGCATTTTCTTGTATAAAAACCGTAGAAAAAAAGTCATTCAGCAGGTTAGCTTTACCCTCATCCCCTTCCACCATTTCACCAAGACTATTTTTAAGGGGGCCAACACTATCGCTTTTCAGTTTTTTACTGTTTATGTAGTTAAAGAATATTTTAGGATTATTTTTACTTTCTCTCGCAATGAGTCTCTCTGTCTCAAACTTAGCTAACTTAATTTGCTTTTTACATATTTTATTTAATTTTCTATAATTATATAATGCCTCATCACTACCTACCCTCTTTAATTCTTTTAAGGCTTTCTGTTTTTCTTTTATTGCTTCCCTTACAGCTCTATTTAGCCATAGGGGTTTCCTCCTATTTCTAGCATGTTTGTTCCCATAGGGTATATTTTCTGCACAAGCCCTATTCAGGATGCTCATAAAAGTCTCCCATTTGCTTTGTGTACTTTTATTACTTAGTACATCATCCCAGTTTATTGCACTAAGATAATCTCTCAACCGTTTAAAATTTGCTTTCCTGAAGTTTAGCGTCCTTGTAGCCCCTCTACTATACTCTGAGTTGGTTTAGTGGTAGGCTCTTTGCTTGGGCTGCGAGCAGTTGTGGTTTGACTCTGAGGCAAAGCCCATGGACTTTGTATGGCTGCATGTAATTGCCTAGTCCAATGGACTATGTTGTCTATGAGTTTCCATTGGATTGATAGGCCAGGGACTGTCTATTGCTTTTGTTTGGCCATGTTGTGTGCGCAGTCACTAGGATTATGTGAATTTATGTTGAGTCAGTTTCGCACTTCTCTGTGTTGGTGCAGTGGTAGGCTCTTTGCTTGGGCTTTGAGAGGTAGTGGTTTTGACTCTGAGGCAAGGCCCATGGACTTTGTATGGCTGCATGTTATTGCCTAGTCCAAAGGATTGCGTTGCCTATGAGTTTCCATTGGATTAATATGCCAGGTACTGTCTTTTGCTTTTGTTTGGCCATGTTGTGTGCGCAGTCACTAGGATTATGTGAATTAATGTAGAGTCATTCACCTACTTCTCTGTGTTGGTGTAGTGGTAGTCTCTTTGCTTAAGCTGCGAGAGGTTGTGGGTTCGACTCTGAGGCTAGGCCCATGGAGTTTGTATGGCTGCATGTAATCGCCTAGTTCAATTGACTGTGTTGCCTATGAGTTCCCATCGGATTGATAGGCCAGGTACTGTCTTTTGCTTTTGTTTGGCCATGTTGTGTGCGCAGTCACTAGGATTATGTGAACTAATGTAAACTTAGTTTCCAACTTCTCTGTGTTGGTGTAGTGGTAGGCTCTTTGCTTGGGCTGTGAGAAATTGTGGGTTTGACTCTGCGGCAAAGCCCATGGACTTTGTATGACTGCATGTAATTGCCTAGTCCAATGGACTATGTTGCCTATGAGTTTCCATTGGATTGATAGGCCAGGTACTGCCTTTTGCTTTTGTTTGACCATGTTGTGTGCGCAGTCACTAGGGTTATGGGAATTAATGTAGAGTCAGTTTCCCACTTCTCTGTGTTGGTGTAGTGGTAGGCTCTTTGCTTGGGCTGCGAGAGGTTGTGGGTTCGACTCTAATGCAAGGCTCATGGACTTTGAATGGCTGCATGTAATTGCTTAGTCCAATGGACTGTGTTGCCTATGAGTTTCTATTGGATTGATAGGCCAGTTACTGTCTTTTGTTTTCGTTTGGCCATGTTGTGTGCGCAGTCACTAGGATTATGTGAATTAATGTAGAGTCAGGTTTACATTTCTCAGTGTTGGTGTAGTGGTAGGCTCTTTGCTTGAGCTGCGAGAGGTTGTGAGTTCAACTTTGAGGCAAGGCCCATGGACTTTGTATGGCTGCATGTAATTGCCTAGTCCAATTGATTGCTTTGCCTATGAGTTTCTATTGGATTGATAGGCCAGGTACTGTCTTTTGCTTTTGTTTGGCCATGTTGTGTGCGCAGTCACTAGGATTATGTGAATTAATGTAGAGTCATTCACCTACTTCTCTGTGTTGGTGTAGTGGTAGTCTCTTTGCTTAAGCTGCAAGAGGTTGTGGGTTTGACTCTGAGGCAAGGCCCATGGTGTTTGTATGGCTGCATGTAATTGCCTATTTCAATTAACTGTGTTGCCTATGAGGTCCCATTGGATTGATAGGCCAGGTACTGTCTTTTGCTTTTGTTTGGCCATGTTGTGTGCGCAGTCACTAGGATTATGTGAACTAATGTAAACTCAGTTTCCAACTTCTCTGTCTTGGTGTAGTGGTAGGCTCTTTGCTTGGGCTGCCAGAAATTGTGGGTTTGACTCTGAGGCAAAGCCCATGGACTTTATATGGCTGCATGTAATTGCCTAGTCCAATGGACTGTGTTGCCTTTGAGTTTCCATTGGATTGATTGGCCAGGTATTACCTTTTGTTTGGTTATGTTGTGTGCGCAGTCGGTAGGATTTTGTGAATTAATGTAGAATCAGTTTCCCAGTTCTCTGTGTTGCTGTAGTGGAAGGCTCTTTGCTTAGCTGCACGAGGTTGTGGGTTTGACTCTGAGGCAAGGCCCATGGAGTTTGTATGGCTGCATGTAATTGCCTAGTTCAATTAACTGTGTTGCCTATGAGTTCCCATTGGATTGATAGGCCAGGTACTGTCTTTTGCTTTCGTTTGGTCATGTTGTGTGCGCAGTCACTAGGATTATGTGAATTAATGTAGAGTCATTCTCTTCTCTGTGTTGGTGTAGTGGTAGGCTCTTTCCTTGGGTTACAAGAAGTTGTGGGTTTGACTTTGAGGCAAAGCCCATGGACTTTGTATGGTTGAATGTAATTGCCTAGTCCAATGGACTGTGTTGCCTTTGAGTTTCCATTGGATTGATTGGCCAGGTATTATCTTTTGTTTGGTTATGTTGTGTGCGCAGTCGGTAGGATTATGTGAATTAATGTAGAATCAGTTTCCCAGTTCTCTGTGTTGCTGTAGTGGAAGGCTCTTTGCTTAGCTGCACGAGGTTGTGGGTTTGACTCTGAGGCAAGGCCCATGGAGTTTGTATGGCTGCATGTAATTGTCTAGTCCAATGGACTGTGTTGCCTATGAGTTTCCATTGGATTGATAGGCCAGGTACTGTCTTTTGCTTTTGTTTGGCCATGTTGTGTGCGCAGTCACTAGGATTATGTGAATTAATGTAGAAACGGTTTTCCACTTCTCTGAGTTGGTTTAGTGGTAGGCTCTTTGCTTGTTCTCCAAGAGGTTGTGGGTTCGACTCTGAGGCAATGCCCATGAACTTTACATGGCTGCATGTAAGTGCCTAGTCTAATGGACTGTGTTGCCTATGAGTTTCCATTGGATTGATAGGCCAGATAATGTCTTTTGCATTTGTTTGGCCATGTTGTGTGCGCAGTCACTAGGATTATGTGAATTAATGTAGAGTCATTCACCTACTTCTCTGTGTTGGTGTAGTGGTAGGCTCTTTGCCCTGGCTACGAGAGGTTGTGGGTTCGACTCTGGGGCAAGACCCATGGGCTTTGTATGGCTGCTTGTAATTGCCTAGTCCAATGTACTGTGTTACCTATGAGTTTCCATTGGATTGATAGGCCAGGTACTGTCTTTTGCTTTTGTTTGGCCATGTTGTGTGCGCAGTCACTAGGATTATGTTAATTAATGTAGAGTCGGTTTCCAACTTCACTGAGTTGGTTTAGTGGTAGGCTTTTTGCTTGTTCTCCAAGAGGTTGTGGGTTCGACTCTGAGGCAAGGCCCATGAACTTTGTTTGGCTGCATGTAATTGCCTAGTCTAATGGACTGTGTTGCCTATGAGTTTCCATTGGATTGAATGGCCAGGTACTGTCTTTTGCTTTTGTTTGGCCATGTTGTGTGCGCAGTCACTAGGATTATGTGAATTAATGTAGAAACGGTTTTCCACTTCTCTGAGTTGGTTTAGTGGTAGGCTCTTTGCTTGTTCTCCAAGAGGTTGTGGGTTCGACTCTGAGGCAATGCCCATGAACTTTACATGGCTGCATGTAAGTGCCTAGTCTAATGGACTGTGTTGCCTATGAGTTTCCATTGGATTGATAGGCCAGATAATGTCTTTTGCATTTGTTTGGCCATGTTGTGTGCGCAGTCACTAGGATTATGTGAATTAATGTAGAGTCATTCACCTACTTCTCTGTGTTGGTGTAGTGGTAGGCTCTTTGCCCTGGCTACGAGAGGTTGTGGGTTCAACTCTGGGGCAAGACCCATGGGCTTTGTATGGCTGCATGTAATTGCCTAGTCCAATGTACTGTGTTACCTATGAGTTTCCATTGGATTGATAGGCCAGGTACTGTCTTTTGCTTTTGTTTGGCCATGTTGTGTGCGCAGTCACTAGGATTATGTTAATTAATGTAGAGTCGGTTTCCAACTTCACTGAGTTGGTTTAGTGGTAGGCTCTTTGCTTGTTCTCCAAGAGGTTGTGGGTTCGACTCTGAGGCAAGGCCCATGAACTTTGTTTGGCTGCATGTAATTGCCTAGTCTAATGGACTGTGTTGCCTATGAGTTTCCATTGGATTGAATGGCCAGGTACTGTCTTTTGTTTTCGTTTGGCCATGTTGTGTGCGCAGTCACTAGGATTATGTGAATTAATGCTATTGGATTTTTCAAGTCAGTATTCACACAGCAGTTTCTGCTATTTCATGTATTCCCCTTACATAGTCACTGGTGTGCATACCTTATCTCCCCATAGTGATGTTTTTTTAGGTTTTTGCACCCAGTTCGGACTTAGAATGGTGTTCCAAACGTTATTCCTATTTGTTAGTATTTTTTCGTTTGTGAACCCTCCCCAACCACACCTATTGCCAATCCATATCATACGCATAAATAGCCTGGGTCTCAGCTTCCCATACACGGTAGGTTTTTTAACTGCATGAGAGGACACACACAAGCTAGGGACCCCAACGTAGAGAAATACTTTGGCATAGTGTTGGGGCTCTATTGCATTGATCAATTCAGTAGCTAAATTTCTCTTGATTCATATGTTCATGGCAGTAATGCAGATTCCATTTTTCACATATTCACTCTTGCATATAGCTATTGAAATTTTCAAGTCAGTATTCACACTGCAGTTTCTGCTATTTCATGTATTCCCCTTACATAGTCACTGGTGTGCATACCTTATCTCCCCATAGTGCCTGGGATCTGACCCAGACACTAGCAGTTTTGCACTCCTACCCAAAACTGGCCTCCTCACTGAACTCACTACCTCCACGGTTCAACTCTAAACTGAACTTCAACTAACTGACTGGTTTTCCCACCTCCAGGCCTGTGAACTCCTTGGTGGGTGGGGCCAACCGCCTGGCTCCGCCCCACCTGGTGTGGACATCAGCCCCTGGAGGGAGGCAACAACGGTTTTGTGTCTGACTAGTGTAACTATCCGGGAAAGGGGGTGTGTGTGTGTTATGTCTGTGACTAACTGGCTAGTCCAGGGCGTCACACTTGCACCCCCTTCTTGTGATGTGAAGGTGTGTAGTCAGTGCCTACGTGTAATTCCTGACACCACTCCTCTGGCTGACTTGGTGAGCTGTCACTGACTGGGTGGGGTGCAGTAATGGTGGATGCTGCTGCTGCTTGGATAGCATGTGTATCTACTGTGAACAGCTTATCAATGGTGGCAAATCGGGGCAGCTTAACCTCTTGCTCTCCGCAGTTCAACACTCTCACGCGCACTCTTCCCTTCCGTATTAATGAATAAAACTGTGATATAAATAGTATATAGATACCCCACAAATGCAGATAAAGGTAGGTTATGGGAAAAGGGAGAAGAGGGAAACAGGAAAATAGTGTAATAAAGTATACCTTCCAGGGGGGAGAGGAAATGGCAGCACAGCCAGTGGAGGTGAAGCAAGGGGAAGCCTGCAACTAAATTGTTGAGAGCATTATCACATGGTGACTGAGCCTGATTGTAACGGGAGCATAGAGGTGCCGATCCTGTCTTACCTGCGTTGGTGTAGAAGTGGGTTTCCAGTGGTGGAGTCAGCTGTGTGCAGTAGTGGCTGTGGGTTCTTTTATGTGCGACCGTAGTAATAGCTGCGCCCACTTCCTGTATGGGAGTGGAATGCAGTGAGGCTAATGGAACGCACGTCCACGTGCCGCGCCCCTGAAGGTAATACCGATCATTGAATACAAAAAAAATTCTCATACTACTGTATGGGGGTCCCTATATTTAATATGATATCCAAGCCACAGCATCCACCGTTACTTCACCACACCCATTCAGTGACAGCTCACCAAGTCAACCAGAGGAGTGGTGTAAGGAATTACACGTAGGCACTGACTCCACACCTTCACATCACAAGAAGCGGGTCCACAGGGTAGTGCAAGAATACGAGCAAGTCTTCAGCAAACATCCGCTAGACTTTGGGAGAATAAAAGGGGTCCATATTCATGGTTTAAGAACTTGGGTTCTAACGTGCCCAGAGTATGCTCCACTCTATGCTCCCTTTACAATCAGGCTCAGTCACCATGTGATAACGCTCTCAACTCTTTAGTTGCAGGCTTCCTTTTGCTTCACCTCCACTGGCTGTGCTGCCATTTCCTCTCACCCCCAGAAGGTATACTTTATTACACTATTTTCCTCTTTCCCTGTTCCCCCTTTTCCCATAACCTACCTTTATTTACAATTGTGGGGTATCTATATGATATTTACATCATAGTTTTATTCATTAGTGCGGAAGGGAAGAGTGCCCGTGAGAGTGTTAAACTGCGGAGAGCAGGAGGTTAAGCTGCCCCGACTTGCCACCATTGATAAGCTGTTCACAGTAGATACACATGCTATCCAAGTAGCAGCATCCACTATTACTGCACCCCACCCAGTCAGTGACTGCTCACCAAGTCAGCCAGAGGAGTGGTGTAAGGAATTACACGTAGGCACTGACTCCACACCTTCACATCACAAGAAGCGGGTCCACAGGGTAGTGCAAGAATACGAGCGAGCAAGTCTTCAGCAAACATCCGCTAGATTTTGGGGGAATAAAAGGGGTCCAACACTACATCCCCACAGGTGCACACCCACCCATCAAAGAGAGCTATAAGCCAATACCACCTTCACATTACCAGTGTACCAAGGACATGTTGAGCAACATGAAGGCGGCTGGGGTTATCCGTGACAGTTGTAGCCTTTGGGTAGCTCCGTTGGTCCTGTTAAAGAAGAAGGACAGCACCACTCCCCCGTATTGAGGAATCGCTAGCTGCATTGAGAACTGCAAATTATTTTTCTACCCTTGATCTCACTAGTCACTATTGGCTAGTGTCCGTTGCTGAGGCAGACCGGGGGAAGACCGCCTTTGCCACCCCTATGGCGCTGGAGGTCGGCAGACTGTTGTTCAAAAGCAGTGTCTGACGAACAAATTTGCTTCATCCTGAGGAACTGGCCAGTCGGTACGGCCCGGATGGTGGAGGGGGTATGAGCAGAAGAAGCATGCAGCAGTGCGTTGACTGATGTTTCCTTCCTATGGACGTCGGTCTGAACAATTCGCTCAGAACCGAATGAAATTTTAATATCCAGGAAGTCAACGCAACTGCTGCTATGCTTATGCGTCAATCTGATGTTAAAGGTGTTGTTATTAAGTTCCTCCATAAATGTCTCGAGCTGCTCCACAGTGCCCTGCCAAAAAATCAAAATATCATCAATATACCTTAGCCAGCACTGCACATGGGCGCCAGCCCCTGCACCTCCGTCACCAAAAACCAACCAATCCCAGTACCTCTGCCTTCTATCTAGGTGCCTTGAGTTATGTCCTGTAAACTGTCACAGCGACCCAGACACACATGTGTAGTAGGGGAATATCCCTGCTGAGATGCCAGTGCTAGAGCACTCGTTTGCTGTGGAGTTGAACGCTATGTGAGCAGTTCTTACCTTCAATGAGCAGAAGTCTCTTTTTTCAGATTTCAATATCTCTGTGGGTATCTGGCAGAAATATGGAATACTCTTTACTGCTAAGACCCTGTACACCACTCCCACTAAAGGGGGCTTTACACGCTGCGACATCGCTAATGCGGAGTCGTTGGGGTCACGGAATTTGTGACGCACATCCGGCCGCATTAGCGATGTTGCTGCGTGTGACACCGATGAGCGATTTTGCATCGTTGCAAAAACGTGCAAAATCGCTCATCGGTGACATGGGTCTCCATTCTCGATTATCGTTACTGCAGCAGTAACGATGTAGTTCGTCGCTCCTGCGGCAGCACACATCACTCCGTGTGACACCGCAGAAACGAGGAACCTCTCCTTACCTGCCTCCCAGCCGCTATGAGGAAGGAAGGAGGTGGGCGGGATGTTCCGGCCACTCATCTCCGCCCCTCCGCTGCTATTGGGCGGTCGCTCAGTGACGTCGCTGTGACGCCGCACGGACCGCCCCCTTAGAAAGGAGGCGGTTCGCCGGTCACAGCGACGTCGCCGGTCAGGTAAGTATGTGTGACGGGTCTGGTCGGTGTTGTGCGGCATGGGCAGCGATTTGCCCGTGTCGCGCAACAGATGGGGCGGGTACCCACACTAGCGATATCGGGACCGATATCGCAGTGTGTAAAGTAGCCTTTAGTCACATGACCAAGACTGTATCTGTGTCCCTACAACACACTTGAGACAAATGTGTGTGTGAGCCTGCATTGTGGGGTATATATAATATATTATAGAGCTGGGAAGGATCATTCTAAGCAGTGAGCTGTTCCAGTATTTGTAGGAAAATACTCAGTAGAAGCATCAAACACAGCACCAATACCTCCCATCAGTATCCCACCACAGTGCCATGTAACCCATGCCCTACACTCCCATCTACACCAATACTATACAGGCACAAACTAGTATATCTGACTAAAAGCCCCCAAAATATGAAGAACGGCCTATAGTTGAGTGTGGATATAAAATCTATGTGAGCAGAGCTAGAATAGAAATCACTGATCGCATTGAAGTCATTCTGACCATAAATCACCATGATATCAAGGTGAGGAGTTGTGTGTTACTGCTGGGAGGAAAGGGTTAACAGTGGAATATTAAGGTGCATTTCTGTGTGCAGTGTTACTAGTCAATGTAACAATTCAATATGAGCTGCTCTTGGTGCCGGGGGAGGGAGATGCTCTCCTGAGCAAGATAGATGGGGAATTAACATGATATCTATATAGTGTAAGGCAGGGGGTCTCAAACTCGGCTGGGTGTATGGGCCGCACAGAGGAAAAAAATAATTTGGGGGGCTGCATTCTTTGCAGGACAAAGTGACATTTTTATTGGTACCATATATATATATTTTTTTCACACACCTTTGGATGACTGATTTTCAACATTTTTCACTTGTTTATTATAACAAATGTGCACATTCTTTGGTTAAATCTAAAAAAAAAAAATTTGATGTTAAAAAAAAGTCATGCCTTATTTTGTTTTTTTTTACATTTTATCCCTTTCTTTTAACTAATAGTGTTACAATTATGACGCTAGCGTTTTGTGAAGGGAATGCTTTGCCTACTTCCGTGACTATGGCCTTCCGGAACTGCTGCATTTTGGCTGACCTCTCCGCCTCGGGAATAAGAGACATAAAGTTCTCCTTGTAGCGTGGGTCTAACAGTGTTACCAACCAGTAATGATTGTCGGCCAAGATGTTCTTAACGCGAGGGTCACGAGACAGGCAGCTTACCACAAAGTCATCCATGTGCGCCAGACTCTTAACAGCCATCACTTCAGTATCCAGACCAACACGATGACTGAACATGCTGTCCTCCTCCTTCTCCTCCTCCTCCTCCTCCTCCTCATCATCTACCCTGTCCTCTGGCCAGCCACGCTGAACTGAGCATATGACTGGTATGCATGTCATATCCTCAATTTGGCCGGAGAGTTGCTCCATGTCTTCATCCTCCTCCTCGTCATAGTCCTCCACTGCACGTTGTGATGAGACGAGGCTGGGCTATGTGTTATCACCCACACCCACTACTGTTTCTTGCTCCAACTCATCGTGTTCCGCCTGCAATGCATCATGTTTGGTTTTGAGCAGAGACCGTTTTAGAAGGCAGAGAAGCGGTATGGTGACGCTAATAATGGCGTCATCGCCGCTCACCATCTTGGTGGAGTCCTCAAAGTTTTGGAGGATGGTACATACGTCGGACATCCATCTCCACTCCTCAGGTGTTATGTGTGGAGTTTGACCCATTTCCCGACGGCTTAGGTGATGCAGGTACTCAACAACTGCCCTCTTCTGCTCACATATCCTGATCAACATGTGCAGAGTTGAATTCCAACGCGTGGGGACATCACACACCAGTCTGTGAGCCGGAAGATGCAAACGACGCTGAAAGCCGGCAAGGCCGGCTGAAGCAGTAGGTGACTTTCGAAAATGTGCAGACAGGCAGCGAACTTTTACCAGCAGATCAGACAGCTCTGGGTATGACTTTAGAAACCGCTGAACCACGAGGTTGAGCACATGGGCCATGCATGGAACATGTGTCAGCTGGCCTCGCCTCAAAGCCGCCACCAGGTTCCGGCCATTGTCACACACAACCTTTCCTGGCTTTAGGTTCAGAGGTGTGAGCCAGTGATCTGCATGCTGTTTTAGAGCTGTCCACACCTCTTCTGCATTGTGGGGTTTGTCACCTATGCAGATTAGCTGCAGCACAGTCTGTTGCCGCTTCGCCGAGGCAGTGCTGCAGTGCTTCCAGCTTGGGACTGGTGTGGAGGGTAAAGTGGATGAGGATGCGCAGGAGGAGGAGGAGGCTGAAGAGCATGACATTCCGGAGCTGTAGAGTGTGGGTGAAACCCTGACTGAGGTAGGGCCTGCAAACCTTGGTGTGGGAAGGACTTGTTCCGTTCCTCGCTCAAACTGGGTCCCAGCTGGGCTGGGCTGGGTCCCTACCCGGCTGGGTAGGGCGTTGTGGGGGGTTTGTCTATCTCCGTTTGAGGTGAGTTTGTTTAAGTTAGCCTTTTCTTTGGCGTTTTTTGGAGCCCTGCGGGTTGGGGAGTTGGTATCGCCCAGTAAGGCGTTCCCCGGGGGCTTGGATTGGGGTGACATTATGTCAGTGGAAAACGGAGTTGAATTTTGGATTAGGAAATCGAAAACTGATCAGAGAGGTGTGGGTAGACTAGTCCGTTTGGGGATGGTTGTGGCATCTGATATGTGCCCGTTCAAGTGTCTCGGGAATTTTCAACAGATCCGTCCGAAGGTGGATGGCCCCTTATTATGTCATGAGGATGGGTCCTTTTTATCGAGATACCAATTTGTGAGTGTTTTTAGGGCATGTTTGAAGTCGTTGGGGTTAGATCCGAAGTCTTTCGGATTGGGGCAGCGACGGAGGCCTCTATATGCGGCCTACCGGAAGAGACAGTTAAGCAGATTGGTAGGTGGAAGTCGCAGCGCTTTAAGTCGTATGTACGTCCCCAGGTGGTTGTTGGCAATTGAGGGGAAAAGGGGGGGGTATTAGGGTAGCAATGGGGGGGGGTGAGAGTGTGTGTTTTTTGTCAATTTGGTTTGGTGAGGCAATAAAATGGTGTCGTCTGTACATTTTGTATTGCAGAAGCACCCCCTCTTCCTTCCCTGGTCTGGATCCTTGGCCACTCTTATGTGTATTGGGGAGCCCGACGAGCGGACGCGAGATGGAACGGGAGACAGCTAGGTTTTGAGAAGGACCTGGCTCTCGTGCGATGGCTCGGTGTTCGGGGGTTAGGGTGGAACAGGGTGTTGCAGGAGGTGCATAGATACGCCCGGTTGGACAGACCTCCTGACATGTTAGTGTTGCATGCCGGGGGGAATGATTTGGGTGGGCGTCCTTTTCGAATCTTGATAAAGGACATCAAACATGATTTGTTACGGTTATGGGTGTCGTTTCCAGGTCTAACGATAGTCTGGTCGGAGATAGTAGCGAGAAAGAGTTGGCAGAAAGCGCGGTCAGTTGACAGGTTGAACAAGGCGCGGGCGAAGGTTAATAGGGCGATCTCGAAGTTTGTTAGTCGGAACGGGGGTATAGCAATACGGCATGTTGAGTTGGAAAGGACGGAAGAGGAATTTTGGTTGGCTGACGGGGTACACCTTAATGCGGTGGGAACTGACTTATGGGCTCTTGGCTTGCAGGGAGGTATTGAGAGGGCCCTTTGGTTGCGGGGGGTCTCAGGCACTTGAAGGGTTTCAAGGTGCCTTCGTTGTGGTGTTGTTTATTGGTGGGTCCTTGAAGTTGGTTTAAAATTGGTTCGGGGATTCATCCGGGTATGGATCCCCTCATTGGCAGAATTGATGGTCCCCTGGTGATTTTGGGGGGGAACCCCGACGGGGTATGTCGGGGCCCCTGGGGGTGTGGTTGGGGTTGACGGAGGATTAACCCTTACCATTTGGTGCTCCTGAGCCAGTGTGGGTAATGTCTGGGAGCAAGTTGAGGTTTTTTATTGCTCGGTTATGGGAATCACCAGGGTTTTGGTAGCTTCAAGGACCTTACCACATTGCAAATTTTATTGGTTATGTATTCTTGTTAATAAAATGGCTGCTATGGCCAAAATTATCCAAAGATAAATTTGTGTCTGTGTAATTACTTTTAAATAAGAAATGGGAATGGAGGTGTGGGGTATGAAAGGAAGACCGGAGTCAACAATTCCAGGGTCAAGCATGTTTATTTGCCTAAGCTTCGTTCCAGGGTAGAAAGGGTAAGAGTGCCTTTCAGAATTCGAAGTGGTCGGACTGTACGGGCCACCAAGAACTGCAGGAGAGCTTGAACATCTTCCCATGGATTTGCGACATCCTCCCTCATCAGTTACGTAGGTAAGCAGGTTCTCAGCATTGCAGCCCATTTGTTATCTTAAGTTAGTTAAGCGGGGTTAACTAACCTGTCAGTTCAGCCTCAGGTCTAAAGCAGAGGCCTGGACTCCACTCCTTACTCCTCACTCCACAACTCTCCTTAAAAACAACTGACTCCTTTTTCCTGCCCCGGGGTCTCCAGACCCCTAGGTGGGCGTTTCCTTCCGTCTGGTCCTGCCCACTGGTGTGCCTGTCTTTCCCTGGGGGAGGTGACTAGGGTTTTCTGGTTGGCTTTGTGTGACTTAGGTGAGGGAAGTTGTTATGCGGGGGCCTATGTGTGACTACCTGCAGTGTCAGGGCGTCACATATGTATGTGTGTATGTCTGCTAAAGGAATCCGCACCGTCATATTTACAAACACAAAATGTTGACTCTATGCACAGAAGAGAGTCATTCTATTTACATGATTTGTGTTTTTTTACCTTTTAAAACTATCATTAAATGTTAAGTTTTAGTTAGGGATTTATGCTTCTGTCTGTCTCTCTCCCAGTCTCTGTCATCTGTCTGTCTCTGTGTGTCTCTATCTCTATCCATGTCTGTCTGTCTCTCTATCTCTGTCTGTCTCTCTGTGTCTGTCTGTCTCTCTCTCTCTTTGTGGCTGTCTGTTTCTATGTCTGTCTGTCTCTTTTCCAGGCCTGTCTCTTTTCCAGGTCTGTCTCTTTTCCAGGTCTGTCTCTTTCCCTGTCTGTCTGTCTCTTCCCCTGTCTGTCTCTTCCCCTGTCTGTCTCTTCCCCTGTCTGTCTCTGTATTTCTTTGTCTGTCTCTGTCTTTCTCTTCCCCTGTCTGTCTCTTTCTCTGTCTCTCTCTGCCTGTCTCTCTTTGTCTCTCTCTGTCTGACTCATTCCCCGTTTGTCTCTTTCCCTGTCTATCTCTGTATTTCTTTGTCTGTCTCTATCTGTCTGTCTCTCTCTGTCTGTCTCTTCCCCTGTCTGTCTCTTTCCCTGTCGGTCTGCCTTTTCTCCTGCCTGTCTCTGTATGTTTGTCTCTGTCTGTTTCCCTATCTGCCTCTGTCTCTTTCTCTGTCTCTGTCTGTCTGCCTTTTTTCCCTGTCTATCTCTGTCTGTCTCTTTCCCTGTCTGCCTCTGTCTGTTTGTCTCTGTCTCTTTCCCTGTCTGTCTATGCCTATCTGTCTCTGTCTGTTTGTCTCTCAGTCTGTGTCTGTCTCTCTCTATCTGTCTCCCCACTGACATCATATTATCTCACACATAAGCTTCTTATACTATGAATGTCCTTTGTTCCTATAGCAACCAATCACAGCTGCTATTAATAACTTGCAGCTCCCACCTCCATTCAGTTTAATGGAGGCAGGTTTTTTGGAGAGTAACTGTAAAGCGCGGGGTTAAATATTCCTGTTAAAACATAGTCTACAACATTCCCTGAGTCACATGAGGTGTCTGCAAAATTTTGTGTTTGTAAATATGACGGTGCGGATTCCTTTAGCAGACATACACACATACATATGTGACGCCCTGACACTGCAGGTAGTCACACATAGGCCCCCGCATAACAACTTCCCTCACCTAAGTCACACAAAGCCAACCAGAAAATCCTAGTCACCTCCCCCAGGGAAAGACAGGCACATCAGTGGGCAGGACCAGACGGAAGGAAACGCCCACCTAGGGGTCTGGAGACCCCGGGGCAGGAAAAAGGAGTCAGTTGTTTTTAAGGAGAGTTGTGGAGTGAGGAGTAAGGAGTGGAGTCCAGGCCTCTGCTTTAGACCTGAGGCTGAACTGACAGGTTAGTTAACCCCGCTTAACTAACTTAAGACAACAAATGGGCTGCAATGCTGAGAACCTGCTTACCTACGTAACTGATGAGGGAGGATGTCGCAAATCCATGGGAAGATGTTCAAGCTCTCCTGCAGTTCTTGGTGGTCCGTACAGTCCGACCACTTCGAATTCTGAAAGGCACTCTTACCCTTTCTACCCTGGAACGAAGCTTACGCAAATAAACATGCTTGACCCTGGAATTGTTGACTCCGGTCTTCCTTTCATACCCCACACCTCCATTCCCATTTCTTATTTAAAAGTAATTACACAGACACATATTTATCTTTGGATAATTTTGGCCATAGCAGCCATTTTATTAACAAGAATACATAACCAATAAAATTTGCAATGTGGTAAGGTCCTTGAAGCTACCAAAACCCTGGTGATTCCCATAACCGAGCAATAAAAAACCTCAACTTGCTCCCAGCCGTTACCCACACTGGCTCAGGAGCACCAAATGGTAAGGGTTAATCCTCCGTCAACCCCAACCACACCCCCAGGGGCCCCGACATACCCCGTCGGGGTTCCCCCCCAAAATCACCAGGGGACCATCAATTCTGCCAATGAGGGGATCCATACCCGGATGAATCCCCGAACCAATTTTAAACCAACTTCAAGGACCCACCAATAAACAACACCACAACGAAGGCACCTTGAAACCCTTCAAGTGCCTGAGACCCCCCGCAACCAAAGGGCCCTCTCAATACCTCCCTGCAAGCCAAGAGCCCATAAGTCAGTTCCCACCGCATTAAGGTGTACCCCGTCAGCCAACCAAAATTCCTCTTCCGTCCTTTCCAACTCAACATGCCGTATTGCTATACCCCCGTTCCGACTAACAAACTTCGAGATCGCCCTATTAACCTTCGCCCGCGCCTTGTTCAACCTGTCAACTGACCGCGCTTTCTGCCAACTCTTTCTCGCTACTATCTCCGACCAGACTATCGTTAGACCTGGAAACGACACCCATAACCGTAACAAATCATGTTTGATGTCCTTTATCAAGATTCGAAAAGGACGCCCACCCAAATCATTCCCCCCGGCATGCAACACTAACATGTCAGGAGGTCTGTCCAACCGGGCGTATCTATGCACCTCCTGCAACACCCTGTTCCACCCTAACCCCCGAACACCGAGCCATCGCACGAGAGCCAGGTCCTTCTCAAAACCTAGCTGTCTCCCGTTCCATCTCGCGTCCGCTCGTCGGGCTCCCCAATACACATAAGAGTGGCCAAGGATCCAGACCAGGGAAGGAAGGGGGGGTGCTTCTGCAATACAAAATGTACAGACGACACCATTTTATTGCCTCACCAAACCAAATTGACAAAAAACACACACTCTCACCCCCCCCCATTGCTACCCTAATACCCCCCCCTTTTCCCCTCAATTGCCAACAACCACCTGGGGACGTACATACGACTTAAAGCGCTGCGACTTCCACCTACCAATCTGCTTAACTGTCTCCTCCGGTAGGCCGCATATAGAGGCCTCCGTCGCTGCCCCAATCCGAAAGACTTCGGATCTAACCCCAACGACTTCAAACATGCCCTAAAAACACTCACAAATTGGTATCTCGATAAAAAGGACCCATCCTCGTGACATAATAAGGGGCCATCCACCTTCGGACGGATCTGTTGAAAATTCCCGAGACACTTGAACGGGCACATATCAGATGCCACAACCATCCCCAAACGGACTAGTCTACCCACACCTCTCTGATCAGTTTTCGATTTCCTAATCCAAAATTCAACTCCGTTTTCCACTGACAATGTCACCCCAATCTAAGCCCCCGGGGAACGCCTTACTGGGCGATACCAACTCCCCAACCCGCAGGGCTCCAAAAAACGCCAAAGAAAAGGCTAACTTAAACAAACTCACCTCAAACGGAGATAGACAAACCCCCCACAACGCCCTACCCAGCCGGGTAGGGACCCAGCCCAGCCCAGCTGGGACCCAGTTTGAGCGAGGAACGGAACAAGTCCTTCCCACACCAAGGTTTGCAGGCCCTACCTCAGTCAGGGTTTCACCCACACTCTACAGCTCCGGAATGTCATGCTCTTCAGCCTCCTCCTCCTCCTGCGCATCCTCATCCACTTTACCCTCCACACCAGTCCCAAGCTGGAAGCACTGCAGCACTGCCTCGGCGAAGCGGCAACAGGCTGTGCTGCAGCTAATCTGCATAAGTGACAAATCCCACAATGCAGAAGAGGTGTGGACAGCTCTAAAACAGCATGCAGATCACTGGCTCACACCTCTGAACCTAAAGCCAGGAAAGGTTGTGTGTGACAATGGCCGGAACCTAGTGGCGGCTTTGAGGCGAGGCCAGCTGACACATGTTCCATGCATGGCCCATGTGCTCAACCTCGTGGTTCAGCGGTTTCTAAAGTCATACCCAGAGCTGTCTGATCTGCTGGTAAAAGTTCGCCGCCTGTCTGCACATTTTCGAAAGTCACCTACTGCTTCAGCCGGCCTTGCCGGCTTTCAGCGTCGTTTGCATCTTCCGGCTCACAGACTGGTGTGTGATGTCCCCACGCGTTGGAATTCAACTCTGCACATGTTGATCAGGATATGTGAGCAGAAGAGGGCAGTTGTTGAGTACCTGCATCACCTAAGCCGTCGGGAAATGGGTCAAACTCCACACATAACACCTGAGGAGTGGAGATGGATGTCCGACCTATGTACCATCCTCCAAAACTTTGAGGACTCCACCAAGATGGTGAGCGGCGATGACGCCATTATTAGCGTCACCATACCGCTTCTCTGCCTTCTAAAACGGTCTCTGCTCAAAACCAAACATGATGCATTGCAGGCGGAACACGATGAGTTGGAGCAAGAAACAGTAGTGGGTGTGGGTGATAACACATAGCCCAGCCTCGTCTCATCACAACGTGCAGTGGAGGACTATGACGAGGAGGAAGATGAAGACATGGAGCAACTCTCCGGCCAAATTGAGGATATGACATGCATACCAGTCATATGCTCAGTTCAGCGTGGCTGGCCAGAGGACAGGGTAGATGATGAGGAGGAGGAGGAGGAGGAGGAGAAGGAGGAGGACAGCATGTTCAGTCATCGTGTTGGTCTGGATACTGAAGTGATGGCTGTTAAGAGTCTGGCGCACATGGATGACTTTGTGGTAAGCTGCCTGTCTCGTGACCCTCGCGTTAAGAACATCTTGGCCGACAATCATTACTGGTTGGTAACACTGTTAGACCCACGCTACAAGGAGAACTTTATGTCTCTTATTCCCGAGGCGGAGAGGTCAGCCAAAATGCAGCAGTTCCGGAAGGCCATAGTCACGGAAGTAGGCAAAGCATTCCCTTCACAAAACGCTAGCGTCATAATTGTAACACTATTAGTTAAAAGAAAGGGATAAAATGTAAAAAAAAACAAAATAAGGCATGACTTTTTTTTAACATCACATTTATTTTTTTTAGATTTAACCAAAGAATGTGCACATTTGTTATAATAAACAAGTGAAAAATGTTGAAAATCAGTCATCCAAAGGTGTGTAAAAAAAATATATACATATATGGTACCAATAAAAATGTCACTTTGTCTTGCAAAGAATGCAGCCCCCCAAATATTTTTTTCCTCTGTGCGGCCCATACACCCAGCCGAGTTTGAGACCCCCTGCCTTACACTATATAGATATCATGTTCATTCCCCATCTATCTTGCTCAGGAGAGCATCTCCCTCCCCCGGCACCAAGAGCAGCTCATATTGAATTGTTACATTGACTAGTAACACTGCACACAGAAATGCACCTTAATATTCCACTGTTAACCCTTTCCTCCCAGCAGTAACACACAACTCCTCACCTTGATATCATGGTGATTTATGGTCAGAATGACTTCAATGCGATCAGTGATTTCTATTCTAGCTCTGCTCACATAGATTTTATATCCACACTCAACTATAGGCCGTTCTTCATATTTTGGGGGCTTTTAGTCAGATATACTAGTTTGTGCCTGTATAGTATTGGTGTAGATGGGAGTGTAGGGCATGGGTTACATGGCACTGTGGTGGGATACTGATGGGAGGTATTGGTGCTGTGTTTGATGCTTCTACTGGGTATTTTCCTACAAATACTGGAACAGCTCACTGCTTAGAATGATCCTTCCCAGCTCTATAATATATTATATATACCCCACAATGCAGGCTCACACACACATTTGTCTCAAGTGTGTTGTAGGGACACAGATACAGTCTTGGTCATGTGACTAAAGGCTACTTTACACACTGCGATATCGGTCCCGATATCGCTAGTGTGGGTACCCGCCCCCATCTGTTGCGCGACACGGGTAAATCGCTGCCCATGCCGCACAACACCGACCAGACCCGTCACACATACTTACCTGCCCGGCGACGTCGCTGTGACCGGCGAACCGCCTCCTTTCTAAGGGGGCGGTCCGTGCGGCGTCACAGCGACGTCACTGAGCGACCGCCCAATAGCAGCGGAGGGGCGGAGATGAGTGGCCGGAACATCCCGCCCACCTCCTTCCTTCCTCATAGCGGCTGGGAGGCAGGTAAGGAGAGGTTCCTCGTTTCTGCGGTGTCACACGGAGTGATGTGTGCTGCCGCAGGAGCGACGAACTACATCGTTACTGCTGCAGTAACAATAATCGAGAATGGAGACCCATGTCACCGATGAGCGATTTTGCACGTTTTTGCAACGATGCAAAATCGCTCATCGGTGTCACACGCAGCAACATCGCTAATGCGGCCGGATGTGCGTCACAAATTCCGTGACCCCAACGACTCCGCATTAGCGATGTCGCAGCGTGTAAAGCCCCCTTTAGTGGGAGTGGTGTACAGGGTCTTAGCAGTAAAGAGTATTCCATATTTCTGCCAGATACCCACAGAGATATTGAAATCTGAAAAAAGAGACTTCTGCTCATTGAAGGTAAGAACTGCTCACATAGCGTTCAACTCCACAGCAAACGAGTGCTCTAGCACTGGCATCTCAGCAGGGATATTCCCCTACTACACATGTGTGTCTGGGTCGCTGTGACAGTTTACAGGACATAACTCAGGGCACCTAGACAAAAGGCAGAGGGACTACTTTCTATTTCTGGTGTAGAGCTTAGTACAATATATATATATATACTATTACATGTGACACATGTACCTTGTATTACCATTATTCGCTGTATATGAACCCCTTTTCTCCGGGCATTATTTGTCTATAGCATTTTTCACGAACCTGAGGCAACTGAGAACCCTTCAGTGAAGGAATTCCACTAACCCTCACAATACCAACCAGGGGCCTCCCTGCAGTAACTCAGGTAGTTGTACCCATTCTCTTTCCGCATTCTATGTGTTCTTCTTCTTTCTTCTTTTTTTTCTTTTTTCTTCTTTTTATTTCTATCATGTAGTTCAGGGGTTTATAGATATATGTCCTGCATCTCATATTTCCTTTAGTGGTGCTTCTTACCCATTCTCATATCATTTACCCTAGTATTTCATGATCCTGAGGCGACTGAGAACCCTTTAATAAAGGAATCCTTTTTCACCTGAATTGTCAAGTGATACTTACCAGTGACTATCACGTAATGTTACAGGTAGTTCCATTTTCTTCCTCTTCTTTCTCTCCTTTCTTCTTTGTCACACGGTCCATTGTGTTATAGCCCACGTGTCATGATAACACTTGTACCATCTTTTCATTTAGATTCCACCTACAATTATTTACCGATTCCAGTTCTGGAATAGGCTTTCATCATCTACTCACTAGAATTCTCAAGTGCATAAGGTACTGAGACATATACATGTTCACACCATTATAAAGAACAAAGTATAAACATTGAGGTTTTTCTCACACCCATGTTCCTGTGTTCTTTGATATGATATGTGTTCATTTCCTTCACTATATAGGATTGCAAGTTTTCCATTTGTACCTTAATGGCAATGACGCTATACAATTGAACACATATCATCCTGTTATCCATATAGGTGTGTATTTACCTGCTTGACTATTTTTGGTTGTTTGATCCAGAATGTTTCTCCAGATAGGTCATGTGGAAATTTTCTTTCCTCAGTACAAATGTTTTCACTATGGCTTTGGAAAAATTTTTTGTATGTGCCTCATGGTCATTTGACCCATTGTACTCTCAAGTAGCAATATATTGTACTGTTATGTTGTACTATGTACTAATTACGTGTTTATATGGTTTTGTAACCCTTTATGATCTTAGATAACTTTATCCTTGATAAAGACCTAAAAACAAGGTCGAAACATTGGATGAATTATCCTTTTGCACAAATAAAGAATTTTCAGCATTCCAAGAGTTCTTTTCTTACGTTATTAATCACTATAGTGTGCCAGAGCTATTTCTTTTGAATTGACTCTTATTTTTTCTGAGCACCTGCTATATACACAGTGAGCCAGACATATTCAATTTTCATTCAGAAGGCAGAGGGAAGCCTTAGCAGCTGAGCATATATCTTTGCTTGTGAGCATTAGAACAGGCCGGCGATTACAGGGTAACATGAAAAATGTCCAGCTTGCATTATGACTAGAACATGACAATATCCTTTTAAGTACTAACCTATGATGCGTTCCTAAGCAGTTGATGTTATATGTTCTACATTTCATTTTCTGCATACTTTACAAGTAGTAGAATTTGCTTTGATATAGGCAACTGGATTTTCACAATGAAAAGGCAAAGGATAACGCCCGAAAAAGACGCCATACATTATGTCAGTGCCATCACTGACAAACCTGGATTGACCATGAAATACGGTATGGAGAGCTGTTGTCATCGTATTAGATAGATAAGAATGATTATATGTATTGTAGAAATGTCTCCTATCATGTTCCCTAATTTTTTATTATGTCCACATCCTGGTCCCCATCTTGGACATCATAACAAACGTGCACTTTTTTGTTTAATTTACACATTGGACCATAGGAAAAATGACACTACAGCTACAGAGGTGACCGTCTGATAGCCCAGCTCGACTATCCATCTCTACTGAAGACCCTTTCAGCTTTTTGAGAGTTGGGTGGAGGACATCATCTCTGAAAATAGGGTCCCACAGCTGCACCCCATCAGTGTGAGCAGGACTCTTAGGACTCTTAGAAGAGTTAATGCTCTGAGACCATGGGGGCGCTTAGACCCCTCTCTTCGTCACTGAGGATGATTTCATTTTTCAGGGATTAGAGAGGGTGGTCCTTGTGGTGGACTGCAGGTATGGAGAGCTGTTGTCATCGTATTAGATAGATAAGAATGATTATATGTATTGTAGAAATGTCTCCTATCATGTTCCCTAATTTTTTATTATGTCCACATCCTGGTCCCCATCTTGGACATCATAACAAACGTGCACTTTTTTCTTTAATTTACACATTGGACCATAGGGAAAATGACACTACAGCTACAGAGGTGACCGTCTGATAGCCCAGCTCGACTATCCATCTCTACTGAAGACCCTTTCAGCTTTTTGAGAGTTGGGTGGAGGACATCATCTCTGAAAATAGGGTCCCACAGCTGCACCCCATCAGTGTGAGCAGGACTCTTAGGACTCTTAGAAGAGTCAATGCTCTGAGACCATTGGGGGCACTTAGCCCCCTCTCTTCATCACTGAGGATGATTTCATTTTTCAGGGATTAGAGAGGGTGGTCCTTGTGGTGGACTGCAGATATGGAGAGCTGTTATCATCGTATTAGATAGATAAGAATGATTATATGTATTGTAGAAATGTCTCCTATCATGTTCCCTAATTTTTTATTATGTCCACATCCTGGTCCCCATCTTGGACATCATAACAAACGGGCACTTTTTTGTTTAATTTACACATTGGACCATAGGAAAAATTACACTACAGCTACAGAGGTGACCGACTGATAGCCCAGCTCGACTATCCATCTCTACTGAAGACCCTTTCAGCTTTTTGAGAGTTGGGTGGAGGACATCATCTCTGAAAATAGGGTCCCACAGCTGCACCCCATCAGTGTGAGCAGGACTCTTAGGACTCTTAGAAGAGTCAATGCTCTGAGACCATGGGGGGCGCTTAGCCCCCTCTCTTCGTCACTGAGGATGATTTCATTTTTCAGGGATTAGAGAGGGTGGTCCTTGTGGTGGACTGCAGGTATGGAGAGCTGTTGTCATCATATTAAATAGATAAGAATGATTATATGTATTGTAGAAATGTCTCTTATCATGTTCCCTAATTTTTTATTATGTCCACATCCTGGTCCCCATCTTGGACATCATAACAAACGTGCACTTTTTTGTTTAATTTACACATTGGACCATAGGAAAAATGACACTACAGCTACAGAGGTGACCGTCTGATAGCCCAGCTCGACTATCCATCTCTACTGAAGACCCTTTCAGTTTTTTGAGAGTTGGGTGGAGAACATCATCTCTGAAAATAGGGTCCCACAGCTGCACCCCATCAGTGTGAGCAGGACTCTTAGGACTCTTAGAAGAGTTAATGCTCTGAGACCATGGGGGGCGCTTAGCCCCCTCTCTTCGTCACTGAGGATGATTTCACTTTTCAGGGAATAGAGAGGGTGGTCCTTGTGGTGGACTGCAGGTATGGAGAGCTGTTGTCATCGTATTAGATAGATAAGAATGATTATATGTATTGTAGAAATGTCTCCTATCATGTTCCCTATTTTTTTATTATGTCCACATCCTGGTCCCCATCTTGGACATCATAACAAACGTGCACTTTTTTGTTTAATTTACACATTGGACCATAGGAAAAATGACACTACAGCTACAGAGGTGACCGTCTGATAGCCCAGCTCGACTATCCATCTCTACTGAAGACCCTTTCAGCTTTTTGAGAGTTGGGTGGAGGACATCATCTCTGAAAATAGGGTCCCACAGCTGCACCCCATCAGTGTGAGCAGGAATCTTAGGACTCTTAGAAGAGTCAATGCTCTGAGACCATGGGGGGCGCTTAGCCCCCTCTCTTCGTCACTGAGGATGATTTCATTTTTCAGGGATTAGAGAGAGTGGTCCTTGTGGTGGACTGCAGGTATGGAGAGCTGTTGTGATCGTATTAGATAGATAAGAATGATTATATGTATTGTAGAAATGTCTCCTATCATGTTCCCTAATTTTTTATTATGTCCACATCCTGGTCCCCATCTTGGACATCATAACAAACGTGCACTTTTTTGTTTAATTTACACATTGGACCATAGGAAAAATGACACTACAGCTACAGAGGTGACCGTATGATAGCCCAGCTCGACTATCCATCTCTACTGAAGACCCTTTCAGCTTTTTGAGAGTTGGGTGGAGGACATCATCTCTGAAAATAGGGTCCCACAGCTGCACCCCATCAGTGTAAGCAGGACTCTTAGGACTCTTAGAAGAGTCAATGCTCTAAAACCATGGGGGGCGCTTAGCCCCCTCTCTTCGTCCCTGAGGATGATTTCATTTTTCAGGGATTAGAGAGGGTGGTCATTGTGGTGGACTGCAGGTATGGAGAGCTGTTGTCATCGTATTAGATAGATAAGAATGATTATATGTATTGTAGAAATGTCTCCTATCATGTTCCCTAATTTCTTATTATGTCCACATCCTGGTCCCCATCTTGGACATCATAACAAACGTGCACTTTTTTGTTTAATTTACACATTGGACCATAGGAAAAATGACACTACAGCTACAGAGGTGACCGTCTGATAGCCCAGCTCGACTATCCATCTCTACTGAAGACCCTTTCAGCTTTTTGAGAGTTGGGTGGAGGACATCATCTCTGAAAATAGGGTCCCACAGCTTCACCCCATCAGTGTGAGCAGGACTCTTAGGACTCTTAGAAGAGTCAATGCTCTGGTACCATGGGGGGCGCTTGGCCCCCTCTCTTCGTCACTGAGGATGATTTCATTTTTCAGGGATTAGAGAGGGTGGTCCTTGTGGTGGACTGCAGGTATGGAGAGCTGTTGTCATCGTATTAGATAGATAAGAATGATTATATGTATTGTAGAAATGTCTCCTATCATGTTCCCTAATTTTTTATTATGTCCACATCCTGGTCCCCATCTTGGACATCATAACAAACGTGCACTTTTTTGTTTAATTTACACATTGGACCATAGGAAAAATGACACTACAGCTACAGAGGTGACCGTCTGATAGCCCAGCTCGACTATCCATCTCTACTGAAGACCCTTTCAGCTTTTTGAGAGTTGGGTGGAGGACATCATCTCTGAAAATAGGGTCCCACAGCTGCACCCCATCAGTGTGAGCAGGACTCTTAGGACTCTTAGAAGAGTTAATGCTCTGAGACCATGGGGGCGCTTAGACCCCTCTCTTCGTCACTGAGGATGATTTCATTTTTCAGGGATTAGAGAGGGTGGTCCTTGTGGTGGACTGCAGGTATGGAGAGCTGTTGTCATCGTATTAGATAGATAAGAATGATTATATGTATTGTAGAAATGTCTCCTATCATGTTCCCTAATTTTTTATTATGTCCACATCCTGGTCCCCATCTTGGACATCATAACAAACGTGCACTTTTTTGTTTAATTTACACATTGGACCATAGGGAAAATGACACTACAGCTACAGAGGTGACCGTCTGATAGCCCAGCTCGACTATCCATCTCTACTGAAGACCCTTTCAGCTTTTTGAGAGTTGGGTGGAGGACATCATCTCTGAAAATAGGGTCCCACAGCTGCACCCCATCAGTGTGAGCAGGACTCTTAGGACTCTTAGAAGAGTCAATGCTCTGAGACCATTGGGGGCACTTAGCCCCCTCTCTTCATCACTGAGGATGATTTCATTTTTCAGGGATTAGAGAGGGTGGTCCTTGTGGTGGACTGCAGGTATGGAGAGCTGTTGTCATCATATTAAATAGATAAGAATGATTATATGTATTGTAGAAATGTCTCTTATCATGTTCCCTAATTTTTTATTATGTCCACATCCTGGTCCCCATCTTGGACATCATAACAAACGTGCACTTTTTTGTTTAATTTACACATTGGACCATAGGAAAAATGACACTACAGCTACAGAGGTGACCGTCTGATAGCCCAGCTCGACTATCCATCTCTACTGAAGACCCTTTCAGTTTTTTGAGAGTTGGGTGGAGAACATCATCTCTGAAAATAGGGTCCCACAGCTGCACCCCATCAGTGTGAGCAGGACTCTTAGGACTCTTAGAAGAGTCAATGCTCTGAGACCATGGGGGGCGCTTAGCCCCCTCTCTTCGTCACTGAGGATGATTTCACTTTTCAGGGAATAGAGAGGGTGGTCCTTGTGGTGGACTGCAGGTATGGAGAGCTGTTGTCATCGTATTAGATAGATAAGAATGATTATATGTATTGTAGAAATGTCTCCTATCATGTTCCCTATTTTTTTATTATGTCCACATCCTGGTCCCCATCTTGGAAATCATAACAAACGTGCACTTTTTTGTTTAATTTACACATTGGACCATAGGAAAAATGACACTACAGCTACAGAGGTGACCGTCTGATAGCCCAGCTCGACTATCCATCTCTACTGAAGACCCTTTCAGCTTTTTGAGAGTTGGGTGGAGGACATCATCTCTGAAAATAGGGTCCCACAGCTGCACCCCATCAGTGTGAGCAGGAATCTTAGGACTCTTAGAAGAGTCAATGCTCTGAGACCATGGGGGGCGCTTAGCCCCCTCTCTTCGTCACTGAGGATGATTTCATTTTTCAGGGATTAGAGAGAGTGGTCCTTGTGGTGGACTGCAGGTATGGAGAGCTGTTGTGATCGTATTAGATAGATAAGAATGATTATATGTATTGTAGAAATGTCTCCTATCATGTTCCCTAATTTTTTATTATGTCCACATCCTGGTCCCCATCTTGAACATCATAACAAACGTGCACTTTTTTGTTTAATTTACACATTGGACCATAGGAAAAATGACACTACAGCTACAGAGGTGACCGTCTGATAGCCCAGCTCGACTATCCATCTCTACTGAAGACCCTTTCAGCTTTTTGAGAGTTGGGTGGAGGACATCATCTCTGAAAATAGGGTCCCACAGCTGCACCCCATCAGTGTAAGCAGGACTCTTAGGACTCTTAGAAGAGTCCATGCTCTAAAACCATGGGGGGCGCTTAGCCCCCTCTCTTCGTCCCTGAGGATGATTTCATTTTTCAGGGATTAGAGAGGGTGGTCCTTGTGGTGGACTGCAGGTATGGAGAGCTGTTGTCATCGTATTAGATAGATAAGAATGATTATATGTATTGTAGAAATGTCTCCTATCATGTTCCCTAATTTCTTATTATGTCCACATCCTGGTCCCCATCTTGGACATCATAACAAACGTGCACTTTTTTGTTTAATTTACACATTGGACCATAGGAAAAATGACACTACAGCTACAGAGGTGACCGTCTGATAGCCCAGCTCGACTATCCATCTCTACTGAAGACCCTTTCAGCTTTTTGAGAGTTGGGTGGAGGACATCATCTCTGAAAATAGGGTCCCACAGCTTCACCCCATCAATGTGAGCAGGACTCTTAGGACTCTTAGAAGAGTCAATGCTCTGGTACCATGGGGGGCGCTTGGCCCCCTCTCTTCGTCACTGAGGATGATTTCATTTTTCAGGGATTAGAGAGGGTGGTCCTTGTGGTGGACTGCAGGTATGGAGAGCTGTTGTCATTGTATTAGATAGATAAGAATGATTATATGTATTGTAGAAATGTCTCCTATCATGTTCCCTAATTTTTTATTATGTCCACATCCTGGTCCCCATCTTGGACATCATAACAAACGTGCACTTTTTTGTTTAATTTACACATTGGACCATAGGAAAAATGACACTACAGCTACAGAGGTGACCGTCTGATAGCCCAGCTCGACTATCCATCTCTACTGAAGACCCTTTCAGCTTTTTGAGAGTTGGGTGGAGGACATCATCTCTGAAAATAGGGTCCCACAGCTGCACCCCATCAGTGTGAGCATGACTCTTAGGACTCTTAGAAAAGTCAATGCTCTGAGACCATTGGGGGCACTTAGCCCCCTCTCTTCGTCACTGAGGATGATTTCATTTTTCAGGGATTAGAAAGGGTGGTCCTTGTGGTGGACTGCAGGTATGGAGAGCTGTTATCATCGTATTAGATAGATAAGAATGATTATATGTATTGTAGAAATGTCTCCTATCATGTTCCCTAATTTTTTATTATGTCCACATTTTGGTCCCCATCTTGGACATCATAACAAACGTGCACTTTTTTGTTTAATTTACACATTGGACCATAGGAAAAATGACACTACAGCTACAGAGGTGACCGTCTGATAGCCCAGCTCGACAATCCATCTCTACTGAAGACCCTTTCAGCTTTTTGAGAGTTGGGTGGAGGACATCATCTCTGAAAATAGGGTCCCACAGCTGCACCCCATCAGTGTGAGCAGGACTCTTAGGACTCTTAGAAGAGTCAATGCTCTGAGACCATGGGGGGCGCTTATACCCCTCTCTTCGTCACTGAGGATGATTTCATTTTTCAGGGATTAGAGAGGGTGGTCCTTGTGGTGGACTGCAGGTATGGAGAGCTGTTGTCATCGTATTAAATAGATAAGAATGATTATATGTATTGTAGAAATGTCTCCTATCATGTTCCCTAATTTTTTATTATGTCCACATCCTGGTCCCCATCTTGGACATCATAACAAACGTGCACTTTTTTGTTTAATTTACACATTGGACCATAGGAAAAATGACACTATAGCTACAGAGGTGACCGTCTGATAGCCCAGCTCGACTATCCATCTCTACTGAAGACCCTTTCAGCTTTTTGAGAGTTTGGTGGAGAACATCATCTCTGAAAATAGGGTCCCACAGCTGCACCCCATCAGTGTGAGCAGGACTCTTAGGACTCTTAGAAGAGTCAATGCTCTGAGACCATGGGGGGCGCTTAGCCCCCTCTCTTCGTCACTGAGGATGATTTCACTTTTCAGGGAATAGAGAGGGTGGTCCTTGTGGTGGACTGCAGGTATGGAGAGCTGTTGTGATCGTATTAGATAGATAAGAATGATTATATGTATTGTAGAAATGTCTCCTATCATGTTCCCTAATTTTTTATTATGTCCACATCCTGGTCCCCATCTTGGACATCATAACAAACGTGCACTTTTTTGTTTAATTTACACATTGGACCATAGGAAAAATGACACTACAGCTACAGAGGTGACCGTCTGATAGCCCAGCTCGACTATCCAACTCTACTGAAGACCCTTTCAGCTTTTTGAGAGTTGGGTGGAGGACATCATCTCTTAAAATAGGGTCCCACAGCTGCACCCCATCAGTGTAAGCAGGACTCTTAGGACTCTTAGAAGAGTCAATGCTCTAAAACCATGGGGGGCGCTTAGCCCCCTCTCTTCGTCCCTGAGGATGATTTCATTTTTCAGGGATTAGAGAGGGTGGTCCTTGTGGTGGACTGCAGGTATGGAGAGCTGTTGTCATCGTATTAGATAGATAAGAATGATTATATGTATTGTAGAAATGTCTCCTATCATGTTCCCTAATTTTTTATTATGTCCACATCCTGGTCCCCATCTTGGACATCATAACAAACGTGCACTTTTTTGTTTAATTTACACATTGGACCATAGGAAAAATGACACTACAGCTACAGAGGTGACTGTCTGATAGCCCAGCTCGACTATCCATCTCTACTGAAGACCCTTTCAGCTTTTTGAGAGTTGGGTGGAGGACATCATCTCTGAAAATAGGGTCCCACAGCTGCACCCCATCAGTGTGAGCAGGACTCTTAGGACTCTTAGAAGAGTTAATGCTCTGAGACCATGGGGGCGCTTAGCCCCCTCTCTTCGTCACTGAGGATGATTTCATTTTTCAGGGATTAGAGAGGGTGGTCCTTGTGGTGGACTGCAGGTATGGAGAGCTGTTGTCATCGTATTAGATAGATAAGAATGATTATATGTATTGTAGAAATGTCTCCTATCATGTTCCCTAATTTTTTATTATGTCCACATCCTGGTCCCCATCTTGGACATCATAACAAACGTGCACTTTTTTGTTTAATTTACACATTGGACCATAGGAAAAATGACACTACAGCTACAGAGGTGACCGTCTGATAGCCCAGCTCGACTATCCATCTCTACTGAAGACCCTTTCAGCTTTTTGAGAGTTGGGTGGAGGACATCATCTCTGAAAATAGGGTCCCACAGCTGCACCCCATCAGTGTGAGCAGGACTCTTAGGACTCTTAGAAGAGTCAATGCTCTGAGACCATTGGGGGCACTTAGCCCCCTCTCTTCATCACTGAGGATGATTTCATTTTTCAGGGATTAGAGAGGGTGGTCCTTGTGGTGGACTGCAGATATGGAGAGCTGTTATCATCGTATTAGATAGATAAGAATGATTATATGTATTGTAGAAATGTCTCCTATCATGTTCCCTAATTTTTTATTATGTCCACATCCTGGTCCCCATCTTGGACATCATAACAAACGTGCACTTTTTTGTTTAATTTACACATTGGACCATAGGAAAAATGACACTACAGCTACAGAGGTGACCGTCTGATAGCCCAGCTCGACTATCCATCTCTACTGAAGAACCTTTCAGCTTTTTGAGAGTTGGGTGGAGGACATCATCTCTGAAAATAGGGTCCCACAGCTGCACCCCATCAGTGTGAGCAGGACTCTTAGGACTCTTAGAAGAGTCAATGCTCTGAGACCATGGGGGCGCTTAGCCCCCTCTCTTCGTCACTGAGGATGATTTCATTTTTCAGGGATTAGAGAGGGTGGTCCTTGTAGTGGACTGCAGGTATGGAGAGCTGTTGTCATCGTATTAAATAGATAAGAATGATTATATGTATTGTAGAAATGTCTCCTATCATGTTCCCTAATTTTTTATTATGTCCACATCCTGGTCCCCATCTTGGACATCATAACAAACGTGCACTTTTTTGTTTAATTTACACATTGGACCATAGGAAAAATGACACTACAGCTACAGAGGTGACCGTCTGATAGCCCAGCTCGACTATCCATCTCTACTGAAGACCCTTTCAGCTTTTTGAGAGTTGGGTGGAGAACATCATCTTTGAAAATAGGGTCCCACAGCTGCACCCCATCAGTGTGAGCAGGACTCTTAGGACTCTTAGAAGAGTCAATGCTCTGAGACCATGGGGGGCGCTTAGCCCCCTCTCCTCGTCACTGAGGATGATTTCACTTTTCAGGGAATAGAGAGGGTGGTCCTTGTGGTGGACTGCAGGTATGGAGAGCTGTTGTCATCGTATTAGATAGATAAGAATGATTATATGTATTGTAGAAATGTCTCCTATCATGTTCCCTATTTTTTTATTATGTCCACATCCTGGTCCCCATCTTGGAAATCATAACAAACGTGCACTTTTTTGTTTAATTTACAAATTGGACCATAGGAAAAATGACACTACAGCTACAGAGGTGACCGTCTGATAGCCCAGCTCGACTATCCATCTCTACTGAAGACCCTTTCAGCTTTTTGAGAGTTGGGTGGAGGACACCATCTCTGAAAATAGGGTCCCACAGCTGCACCCCATCAGTGTGAGCAGGAATCTTAGGACTCTTAGAAGAGTCAATGCTCTGAGACCATGGGGGGCGCTTAGCCCCCTCTCTTCGTCACTGAGGATGATTTCATTTTTCAGGGATTAGAGAGAGTGGTCCTTGTGGTGGACTGCAGGTATGGAGAGCTGTTGTGATCGTATTAGATAGATAAGAATGATTATATGTATTGTAGAAATGTCTCCTATCATGTTCCCTAATTTTTTATTATGTCCACATCCTGGTCCCCATCTTGAACATCATAACAAACGTGCACTTTTTTGTTTAATTTACACATTGGACCATAGGAAAAATGACACTACAGCTACAGAGGTGACCGTCTGATAGCCCAGCTCGACTATCCATCTCTACTGAAGACCCTTTCAGCTTTTTGAGAGTTGGGTGGAGGACATCATCTCTGAAAATAGGGTCCCACAGCTTCACCCCATCAGTGTGAGCAGGACTCTTAGGACTCTTAGAAGAGTCAATGCTCTGGTACCATGGGGGGCGCTTGGCCCCCTCTCTTCGTCACTGAGGATGATTTCATTTTTCAGGGATTAGAGAGGGTGGTCCTTGTGGTGGACTGCAGGTATGGAGAGCTGTTGTCATCGTATTAGATAGATAAGAATGATTATATGTATTGTAGAAATGTCTCCTATCATGTTCCCTAATTTTTTATTATGTCCACATCCTGGTCCCCATCTTGGACATCATAACAAACGTGCACTTTTTTGTTTAATTTACACATTGGACCATAGGAAAAATGACACTACAGCTACAGAGGTGACCGTCTGATAGCCCAGCTCGACTATCCATCTCTACTGAAGACCCTTTCAGCTTTTTGAGAGTTGGGTGGAGGACATCATCTCTGAAAATAGGGTCCCACAGCTGCACCCCATCAGTGTGAGCAGGACTCTTAGGACTCTTAGAAGAGTTAATGCTCTGAGACCATGGGGGCGCTTAGCCCCCTCTCTTCGTCACTGAGGATGATTTCATTTTTCAGGGATTAGAGAGGGTGGTCCTTGTGGTGGACTGCAGGTATGGAGAGCTGTTGTCATCGTATTAGATAGATAAGAATGATTATATGTATTGTAGAAATGTCTCCTATCATGTTCCCTAATTTTTTATTATGTCCACATCCTGGTCCCCATCTTGGACATCATAACAAACGTGCACTTTTTTGTTTAATTTACACATTGGACCATAGGAAAAATGACACTACAGCTACAGAGGTGACCGTCTGATAGCCCAGCTCGACTATCCATCTCTACTGAAGACCCTTTCAGCATTTTGAGATTTGGGTGGAGGACATCATCTCTGAAAATAGGGTCCCACAGCTGCACCCCATCAGTGTGAGCAGGACTCTTAGGACTCTTAGAAGAGTCAATGCTCTGAGACCATTGGGGGCACTTAGCCCCCTCTCTTCGTCACTGAGGATGATTTCATTTTTCAGGGATTAGAGAGGGTGGTCCTTGTGGTGGACTGCAGTTATGGAGAGCTGTTATCATCGTATTAGATAGATAAGAATGATTATATGTATTGTAGAAATGTCTCCTATCATGTTCCCTAATTTTTTATTATGTCCACATCCTGGTCCCCATCTTGGACATCATAACAAACGTGCACTTTTTTGTTTAATTTACACATTGGACCATAGGAAAAATGACACTACAGCTACAGAGGTGACCGTCTGATAGCCCAGCTCGACTATCCATCTCTACTGAAGACCCTTTCAGCTTTTTGAGAGTTGGGTGGAGGACATCATCTCTGAAAATAGGGTCCCACAGCTTCACCCCATCAGTGTGAGCAGGACTCTTAGGACTCTTAGAAGAGTCAATGCTCTGGTACCATGGGGGGCGCTTGGCCCCCTCTCTTCGTCACTGAGGATGATTTCATTTTTCAGGGATTAGAGAGCGTGGTCCTTGTGGTGGACTGCAGGTATGGAGAGCTGTTGTCATCGTATTAGATAGATAAGAATGATTATATGTATTGTAGAAATGTTTCCTATCATGTTCCCTAATTTTTTATTATGTCCACATCCTGGTCCCCATCTTGGACATCATAACAAACGTGCACTTTTTTGTTTAATTTACACATTGGACCATAGGAAAAATAACACTACAGCTACAGAGGTGACCGTCTGATAGCCCAGCTCGACTATCCATCTCTACTGAAGACCCTTTCAGCTTTTTGAGAGTTGGGTGGAGGACATCATCTCTGAAAATAGGGTCCCACAGCTGCACCCCATCAGTGTGAGCATGACTCCTAGGACTCTTAGAAGAGTTAATGCTCTGAGACCATGGGGGCGCTTAGCCCCCTCTCTTCGTCACTGAGGATGATTTCATTTTTCAGGGATTAGAGAGGGTGGTCCTTGTGGTGGACTGCAGGTATGGAGAGCTGTTGTCATCGTATTAGATAGATAAGAATGATTATATGTATTGTAGAAATGTCTCCTATCATGTTCCCTAATTTTTTATTATGTCCACATCCTGGTCCCCATCTTGGACATCATAACAAACGTGCACTTTTTTGTTTAATTTACACATTGGACCATAGGAAAAATGACACTACAGCTACAGAGGTGACCGTCTGATAGCCCAGCTCGACTATCCATCTCTACTGAAGAACCTTTCAGCTTTTTGAGAGTTGGGTGGAGGACATCATCTCTGAAAATAGGGTCCCACAGCTGCACCCCATCAGTGTGAGCAGGACTCTTAGGACTCTTAGAAGAGTCAATGCTCTGAGACCATGGGGGGTGCTTAGCCCCCTCTCTTCGTCACTGAGGATGATTTCATTTTTCAGGGATTAGAGAGGGTGGTCCTTGTGGTGGACTGCAGGTATGGAGAGCTGTTATCATCGTATTAGATAGATAAGAATGATTATATGTATTGTAGAAATGTCTCCTATCATGTTACCTAATTTTTTATTATGTCCACATCCTGGTCCCCATCTTGGACATCATAACAAACGTGCACTTTTTTGTTTAATTTACACATTGGACCATAGGAAAAATGACACTACAGCTACAGAGGTGACCGTCTGATAGCCCAGCTCGACAATCCATCTCTACTGAAGACCCTTTCAGCTTTTTGAGAGTTGGGTGGAGGACATCATCTCTGAAAATAGGGTCCCACAGCTGCACCCCATCAGTGTGAGCAGGACTCTTAGGACTCTTAGAAGAGTCAATGCTCTGAGACCATGGGGGGCGCTTAGCCCCCTCTCTTCGTCACTGAGGATGATTTCATTTTTCAGGGATTAGAGAGGGTGGTCCTTGTGGTGGACTGCAGGTATGGAGAGCTGTTGTCATCGTATTAGATAGATAAGAATGATTATATGTATTGTAGAAATGTCTCCTATCATGTTCCCTAATTTTTTATTATGTCCACATCCTGGTCCCCATCTTGGACATCATAACAAACGTGCACTTTTTTGTTTAATTTACACATTGGACCATAGGAAAAATGACACTACAGCTACAGAGGTGACCGTCTGATAGCCCAGCTCGACTATCCATCTCTACTGAAGACCCTTTCAGCTTTTTGAGAGTTGGGTGGAGGACATCATCTCTGAAAATAGGGTCCCACAGCTGCACCCCATCAGTGTGAGCAGGACTCTTAGGACTCTTAGAAGAGTTAATGCTCTGAGACCATGGGGGCACTTAGCCCCCTCTCTTCGTCACTGAGGATGATTTCATTTTTCAGGGATTAGAGAGGGTGGTCCTTGTGGTGGACTGCAGGTATGGAGAGCTGTTGTCATCGTATTAGATAGATAAGAATGATTATATGTATTGTAGAAATGTCTCCTATCATGTTCCCTAATTTTTTATTATGTCCACATCCTGGTCCCCATCTTGGACATCATAACAAACGTGCACTTTTTTGTTTAATTTACACATTGGACCATAGGAAAAATGACACTACAGCTACAGAGGTGACCGTCTGATAGCCCAGCTCGACTATCCATCTCTACTGAAGACCCTTTCAGCTTTTTGAGAGTTGGGTGGAGGACATCATCTCTTAAAATAGGGTCCCACAGCTGCACCCCATCAGTGTGAGCAGGACTCTTAGGACTCTTAGAAGAGTCAATGCTCTAAAACCATGGGGGCGCTTAGCCCCCTCTCTTCGTCCCTGAGGATGATTTCATTTTTCAGGGATTAGAGAGGGTGGTCCTTGTGGTGGACTGCAGGTATGGAGAGCTGTTGTCATCGTATTAGATAGATAAGAATGATTATATGTATTGTAGAAATGTCTCCTATCATGTTCCCTAATTTTTTATTATGTCCACATCCTGGTCCCCATCTTGGACATCATAACAAACGTGCACTTTTTTGTTTAATTTACACATTGGACCATAGGAAAAATGACACTACAGCTACAGAGGTGACCGTCTGATAGCCCAGCTCGACTATCCATCTCTACTGAAGACCCTTTCAGCTTTTTGAGAGTTGGGTGGAGGACATCATCTCTGAAAATAGGGTCCCACAGCTGCACCCCATCAGTGTGAGCAGGACTCTTAGGACTCTTAGAAGAGTTAATGCTCTGAGACCATGGGGGCGCTTAGCCCCCTCTCTTCGTCACTGAGGATGATTTCATTTTTCAGGGATTAGAGAGGGTGGTCCTTGTGGTGGACTGCAGGTATGGAGAGCTGTTGTCATCGTATTAGATAGATAAGAATGATTATATGTATTGTAGAAATGTCTCCTATCATGTTCCCTAATTTTTTATTATGTCCACATCCTGGTCCCCATCTTGGACATCATAACAAACGTGCACTTTTTTGTTTAATTTACACATTGGACCATAGGAAAAATGACACTACAGCTACAGAGGTGACCGTCTGATAGCCCAGCTCGACTATCCATCTCTACTGAAGACCCTTTCAGCTTTTTGAGAGTTGGGTGGAGGACATCATCTCTGAAAATAGGGTCCCACAGCTGCACCCCATCAGTGTGAGCAGGACTCTTAGGACTCTTAGAAGAGTTAATGCTCTGAGACCATGGGGGCGCTTAGCCCCCTCTCTTCGTCACTGAGGATGATTTCATTTTTCAGGGATTAGAGAGGGTGGTCCTTGTGGTGGACTGCAGGTATGGAGAGCTGTTGTGATCGTATTAGATAGATAAGAATGATTATATGTATTGTAGAAATGTCTCCTATCATGTTCCCTAATTTTTTATTATGTCCACATCCTGGTCCCCATCTTGGACATCATAACAAACGTGCACTTTTTTGTTTAATTTACACATTGGACCATAGGAAAAATGACACTACAGCTACAGAGGTGACCGTCTGATAGCCCAGCTCGACTATCCATCTCTACTGAAGACCCTTTCAGCTTTTTGAGAGTTGGGTGGAGGACATCATCTCTTAAAATAGGGTCCCACAGCTGCACCCCATCAGTGTAAGCAGGACTCTTAGGACTCTTAGAAGAGTCAATGCTCTAAAACCATGGGGGGCGCTTAGCCCCCTCTCTTCATCCCTGAGGATGATTTCATTTTTCAGGGATTAGAGAGGGTGGTCCTTGTGGTGGACTGCAGGTATGGAGAGCTGTTGTCATCGTATTAGATAGATAAGAATGATTATATGTATTGTAGAAATGTCTCCTATCATGTTCCCTAATTTTTTATTATGTCCACATCCTGGTCCCCATCTTGGACATCATAACAAACGTGCACTTTTTTGTTTAATTTACACATTGGACCATAGGAAAAATGACACTACAGCTACAGAGGTGACCGTCTGATAGCCCAGCTCGACTATCCATCTCTACTGAAGACCCTTTCAGCTTTTTGAGAGTTGGGTGGAGGACATCATCTCTGAAAATAGGGTCCCACAGCTGCACCCCATCAGTGTGAGCAGGACTCTTAGGACTCTTAGAAGAGTCAATGCTCTGAGACCATTGGGGGCACTTAGCCCCCTCTCTTCATCACTGAGGATGATTTCATTTTTCAGGGATTAGAGAGGGTGGTCCTTGTGGTGGACTGCAGATATGGAGAGCTGTTATCATCGTATTAGATAGATAAGAATGATTATATGTATTGTAGAAATGTCTCCTATCATGTTCCCTAATTTTTTATTATGTCCACATCCTGGTCCCCATCTTGGACATCATAACAAACGTGCACTTTTTTGTTTAATTTACACATTGGACCATAGGAAAAATGACACTACAGCTACAGAGGTGACCGTCTGATAGCCCAGCTCGACTATCCATCTCTACTGAAGACCCTTTCAGCTTTTTGAGAGTTGGGTGGAGGACATCATCTCTGAAAATAGGGTCCCACAGCTGCACCCCATCAGTGTGAGCAGGACTCTTAGGACTCTTAGAAGAGTCAATGCTCTGAGACCATGGGGGGCGCTTAGCCCCCTCTCTTCGTCACTGAGGATGATTTCATTTTTCAGGGATTAGAGAGGGTGGTCCTTGTGGTGGACTGCAGGTATGGAGAGCTGTTGTCATCGTATTAAATAGATAAGAATGATTATATGTATTGTAGAAATGTCTCCTATCATGTTCCCTAATTTTTTATTATGTCCACATCCTGGTCCCCATCTTGGACATCATAACAAACGTGCACTTTTTTGTTTAATTTACACATTGGACCATAGGAAAAATGACACTACAGCTACAGAGGTGACCGTCTGATAGCCCAGCTCGACTATCCATCTCTACTGAGGACCCTTTCAGCTTTTTGAGAGTTGGGTGGAGAACATCATCTCTGAAAATAGGGTCCCACAGCTGCACCCCATCAGTGTGAGCAGGACTCTTAGGACTCTTAGAAGAGTCAATGCTCTGAGACCATGGGGGGCGCTTAGCCCCCTCTCTTCGTCACTGAGGATGATTTCACTTTTCAGGGAATAGAGAGGGTGGTCCTTGTGGTGGACTGCAGGTATGGAAAGCTGTTGTCATCGTATTAGATAGATAAGAATGATTATATGTATTGTAGAAATGTCTCCTATCATGTTCCCTATTTTTTTATTATGTCCACATCCTGGTCCCCATCTTGGAAATCATAACAAACGTGCACTTTTTTGTTTAATTTACACATTGGACCATAGGAAAAATGACACTACAGCTACAGAGGTGACCGTCTGATAGCCCAGCTCGACTATCCATCTCTACTGAAGACCCTTTCAGCTTTTTGAGAGTTGGGTGGAGGACATCATCTCTGAAAATAGGGTCCCACAGCTGCACCCCATCAGTGTGAGCAGGAATCTTAGGACTCTTAGAAGAGTCAATGCTCTGAGACCATGGGGGGCGCTTAGCCCCCTCTCTTCGTCACTGAGGATGATTTCATTTTTCAGGGATTAGAGAGAGTGGTCCTTGTGGTGGACTGCAGGTATAGAGAGCTGTTGTGATCGTATTAGATAGATAAGAATGATTATATGTATTGTAGAAATGTCTCCTATCATGTTCCCTAATTTTTTATTATGTCCACATCCTGGTCCCCATCTTGAACATCATAACAAACGTGCACTTTTTTGTTTAATTTACACATTGGACCATAGGAAAAATGACACTACAGCTACAGAGGTGACCGTCTGATAGCCCAGCTCGACTATCCATCTCTACTGAAGACCCTTTCAGCTTTTTGAGAGTTGGGTGGAGGACATCATCTCTGAAAATAGGGTCCCACAGCTGCACCCCATCAGTGTGAGCAGGACTCTTAGGACTCTTAGAAGAGTCAATGCTCTGAGACCATTGGGGGCACTTAGCCCCCTCTCTTCATCACTGAGGATGATTTCATTTTTCAGGGATTAGAGAGGGTGGTCCTTGTGGTGGACTGCAGATATGGAGAGCTGTTATCATCGTATTAGATAGATAACAATGATTATGTGTATTGTAGAAATGTCTCCTATCATGTTCCCTAATTTTTTATTATGTCCACATCCTGGTCCCCATCTTGGACATCATAACAAACGTGCACTTTTTTGTTTAATATACACATTGGACCATAGGAAAAATGACACTACAGCTACAGAGGTGACCGTCTGATAGCCCAGCTCGACTATCCATCTCTACTGAAGACCCTTTCAGCTTTTTGAGAGTTGGGTAGAGAACATCATCTCTGAAAATAGGGTCCCACAGCTGCACCCCATCAGTGTGAGCAGGACTCTTAGGACTCTTAAAAGAGTCAATGCTCTGAGACCATGGAGGGCGCTTAGCCCCCTCTCTTCGTCACTGAGGATGATTTCACTTTTCAGGGATTAGAGAGAGTGGTCCTTGTGGTGGACTGCAGGTATGGAGAGCTGTTGTGATCGTATTAGATAGATAAGAATGATTATATGTATTGTAGAAATGTCTCCTATCATGTTCCCTAATTTTTTATTATGTCCACATCCTGGTCCCCATCTTGAAAATCATAACAAACGTGCACTTTTTTGTTTAATTTACACATTGGACCATAGGAAAAATGACACTACAGCTACAGAGGTGACCGTCTGATAGCCCAGCTCGACTATCCATCTCTACTGAAGACCCTTTCAGCTTTTTGAGAGTTGGGTGGAGGACATCATCTCTGAAAATAGGGTCCCACAGCTGCACCCCATCAGTGTAAGCAGGACTCTTAGGACTCTTAGAAGAGTCAATGCTCTAAAACCATGGGGGCGCTTAGCCCCCTCTCTTCGTCCCTGAGGATGATTTCATTTTTCAGGGATTAGAGAGGGCGGTCCTTGTGGTGGACTGCAGGTATGGAGAGCTGTTGTCATCGTATTAGATAGATAAGAATGATTATATGTATTGTAGAAATGTCTCCTATCATGTTCCCTAATTTCTTATTATGTCCACATCCTGGTCCCCATCTTGGACATCATAACAAACGTGCACTTTTTTGTTTAATTTACACATTGGACCATAGGAAAAATGACACTACAGCTACAGAGGTGACCGTCTGATAGCCCAGCTCGACTATCCATCTCTACTGAAGACCCTTTCAGCTTTTTGAGAGTTGGGTGGAGGACATCATCTCTGAAAATAGGGTCCCACAGCTTCACCCCATCAGTGTGAGCAGGACTCTTAGGACTCTTAGAAGAGTCAATGCTCTGGTACCATGGGGGGCGCTTGGCCCCCTCTCTTCGTCACTGAGGATGATTTCATTTTTCAGGGATTAGAGAGGGTGGTCCTTGTGGTGGACTGCAGGTATGGAGAGCTGTTGTCATCGTATTAGATAGATAAGAATGATTATATGTATTGTAGAAATGTCTCCTATCATGTTCCCTAATTTTTTATTATGTCCACATCCTGGTCCCCATCTTGGACATCATAACAAACGTGCACTTTTTTGTTTAATTTACACATTGGACCATAGGAAAAATGACACTACAGCTACAGAGGTGACCGTCTGATAGCCCAGCTCGACTATCCATCTCTACTGAAGACCCTTTCAGCTTTTTGAGAGTTGGGTGGAGGACATCATCTCTGAAAATAGGGTCCCACAGCTGCACCCCATCAGTGTGAGCAGGACTCTTAGGACTCTTAGAAGAGTCAATGCTCTGAGACCATTGGGGGCACTTAGCCCCCTCTCTTCATCACTGAGGATGATTTCATTTTTCAGGGATTAGAGAGGGTGGTCCTTGTGGTGGACTGCAGATATGGAGAGCTGTTGTCATCGTATTAGATAGATAAGAATGATTATATGTATTGTAGAAATGTCTCCTATCATGTTCCCTATTTTTTTATTATGTCCACATCCTGGTCCCCATCTTGGAAATCATAACAAACGTGCACTTTTTTGTTTAATATACACATTGGACCATAGGAAAAATGACACTACAGCTACAGAGGTGACCGTCTGATAGCCCAGCTCGACTATCCATCTCTACTGAAGACCCTTTCAGCTTTTTGAGAGTTGGGTGGAGGACATCATCTCTGAAAATAGGGTCCCACAGCTGCACCCCATCAGTGTGAGCAGGAATCTTAGGACTCTTAGAAGAGTCAATGCTCTGAGACCATGGGGGGCGCTTAGCCCCCTCTCTTCGTCACTGAGGATGATTTCATTTTTTAGGGATTAGAGAGAGTGGTCCTTGTGGTGGACTGCAGGTATGGAGAGCTGTTGTGATCGTATTAGATAGATAAGAATGATTATATGTATTGTAGAAATGTCTCCTATCATGTTCCCTAATTTTTTATTATGTCCACATCCTGGTCCCCATCTTGAACATCATAACAAACGTGCACTTTTTTGTTTAATTTACACATTGGACCATAGGAAAAATGACACTACAGCTACAGAGGTGACCGTCTGATAGCCCAGCTCGACTATCCATCTCTACTGAAGACCCTTTCAGCTTTTTGAGAGTTGGGTGGAGGACATCATCTCTGAAAATAGGGTCCCACAGCTGCACCCCATCAGTGTAAGCAGGACTCTTAGGACTCTTAGAAGAGTCAATGCTCTAAAACCATGGGGGGCGCTTAGCCCCCTCTCTTCGTCCCTGAGGATGATTTCATTTTTCAGGGATTAGAGAGGGTGGTCCTTGTGGTGGACTGCAGGTATGGAGAGCTGTTGTCATCGTATTAGATAGATAAGAATGATTATATGTATTGTAGAAATGTCTCCTATCATGTTCCCTAATTTCTTATTATGTCCACATCCTGGTCCCCATCTTGGACATCATAACAAACGTGCACTTTTTTGTTTAATTTACACATTGGACCATAGGAAAAATGACACTACAGCTACAGAGGTGACCGTCTGATAGCCCAGCTCGACTATCCATCTCTACTGAAGACCCTTTCAGCTTTTTGAGAGTTGGGTGGAGGACATCATCTCTGAAAATAGGGTCCCACAGCTTCACCCCATCAGTGTGAGCAGGACTCTTAGGACTCTTAGAAGAGTCAATGCTCTGGTACCATGGGGGGCGCTTGGCCCCCTCTCTTCGTCACTGAGGATGATTTCATTTTTCAGGGATTAGAGAGGGTGGTCCTTGTGGTGGACTGCAGGTATGGAGAGCTGTTGTCATCGTATTAGATAGATAAGAATGATTATATGTATTGTAGAAATGTCTCCTATCATGTTCCCTAATTTTTTATTATGTCCACATCCTGGTCCCCATCTTGGACATCATAACAAACGTGCACTTTTTCGTTTAATTTACACATTGGGCCGTAGGAAAAATGACACTACAGCTACAGAGGTGACCGTCTGATAGCCCAGCTCGACTATCCATCTCTACTGAAGACCCTTTCAGCTTTTTGAGAGTTGGGTGGAGGACATCATCTCTGAAAATAGGGTCCCACAGCTGCACCCATCAGTGTGAGCAGGACTCTTAGGACTCTTAGAAGAGTTAATGCTCTGAGACCATGGGGGCGCTTAGCCCCCTCTCTTCGTCACTGAGGATGATTTCATTTTTCAGGGATTAGAGAGGGTGGTCCTTGTGGTGGACTGCAGGTATGGAGAGCTGTTGTCATCGTATTAGATAGATAAGAATGATTATATGTATTGTAGAAATGTCTCCTATCATGTTCCCTAATTTTTTATTATGTCCACATCCTGGTCCCCATCTTGGACATCATAACAAACGTGCACTTTTTTGTTTAATTTACACATTGGACCATAGGAAAAATGACACTACAGCTACAGAGGTGACCGTCTGATAGCCCAGCTCGACTATCCATCTCTACTGAAGACCCTTTCAGCTTTTTGAGAGTTGGGTGGAGGACATCATCTCTGAAAATAGGGTCCCACAGCTGCACCCCATCAGTGTGAGCAGGACTCTTAGGACTCTTAGAAGAGTCAATGCTCTGAGACCATTGGGGGCACTTAGCCCCCTCTCTTCATCACTGAGGATGATTTCATTTTTCAGGGATTAGAGAGGGTGGTCCTTGTGGTGGACTGCAGATATGGAGAGCTGTTATCATCGTATTAGGTAGATAAGAATGATTATATGTATTGTAGAAATGTCTCCTATCATGTTCCCTAATTTTTTATTATGTCCACATCCTGGTCCCCATCTTGGACATCATAACAAACGTGCACTTTTTTGTTTAATTTACACATTGGACCATAGGAAAAATGACACTACAGCTACAGAGGTGACCGTCTGATAGCCCAGCTCGACAATCCATCTCTACTGAAGACCCTTTCAGCTTTTTGAGAGTTGGGTGGAGGACATCATCTCTGAAAATAGGGTCCCACAGCTGCACCCCATCAGTGTGAGCAGGACTCTTAGGACTCTTAGAAGAGTCAATGCTCTGAGACCATGGGGGGCGCTTAGCCCCCTCTCTTCGTCACTGAGGATGATTTCATTTTTCAGGGATTAGAGAGGGTGGTCCTTGTGGTGGACTGCCGGTATGGAGAGCTGTTGTCATCGTATTAAATAGATAAGAATGATTATATGTATTGTAGAAATGTCTCCTATCATGTTCCCTAATTTTTTATTATGTCCACATCCTGGTCCCCATCTTGGACATCATAACAAACGTGCACTTTTTTGTTTAATTTACACATTGGACCATAGGAAAAATGACACTACAGCTACAGAGGTGACCGTCTGATAGCCCAGCTCGACTATCCATCTCTACTGAAGACCCTTTCAGCTTTTTGAGAGTTGGGTGGAGGACATCATCTCTTAAAATAGGGTCCCACAGCTGCACCCCATCAGTGTAAGCAGGACTCTTAGGACTCTTAGAAGAGTCAATGCTCTAAAACCATGGGGGGCGCTTAGCCCCCTCTCTTCATCACTGAGGATGATTTCATTTTTCAGGGATTAGAGAGGGTGGTCCTTGTGGTGGACTGCAGTTATGGAGAGCTGTTGTCATCGTATTAGATAGATAAGAATGATTATATGTATTGTAGAAATGTCTCCTATCATGTTCTCTAATTTTTTATTATGTCCACATCCTGGTCCCCATCTTGGACATCATAACAAACGTGCACTTTTTTGTTTAATTTACACATTGGACCATAGGAAAAATGACACTACAGCTACAGAGGTGACCGTCTGATAGCCCAGCTCGACTATCCATCTCTACTGAAGACCATTTCAGCTTTTTGAGAGTTGGGTGGAGGACATCATCTCTGAAAATAGGGTCCCACAGCTGCACCCCATCAGTGTGAGCAGGACTCTTAGGACTCTTAGAAGAGTCAATGCTCTGAGACCATTGGGGGCACTTAGCCCCCTCTCTTCATCACTGAGGATGATTTCATTTTTCAGGGATTAGAGAGGGTGGTCCTTGTGGTGGACTGCAGATATGGAGAGCTGTTATCATCGTATTAGATAGATAAGAATGTATGTCCACATCCTGGTCCCCATCTTGGACATCATAACAAACGTGCACTTTTTTGTTTAATTTACACATTGGACCATAGGAAAAATGACACTACAGCTACAGAGGTGACCGTCTGATAGCCCAGCTCGACTATCCATCTCTACTGAAGACCCTTTCAGCTTTTTGAGAGTTGGGTGGAGGACATCATCTCTGAAAATAGGGTCCCACAGCTGCACCCCATCAGTGTGAGCAGGACTCTTAGGACTCTTAGAAGAGTCAATGCTCTGAGACCATGGGGGGCGCTTAGCCCCCTCTCTTCGTCACTGAGGATGATTTCATTTTTCAGGGATTAGAGAGGGTGGTCCTTGTGGTGGACTGCAGGTATGGAGAGCTGTTGTCATCGTATTAAATAGATAAGAATGATTATATGTATTGTAGAAATGTCTCCTATCATGTTCCCTATTTTTTTATTATGTCCACATCCTGGTCCCCATCTTGGAAATCATAACAAACGTGCACTTTTTTGTTTAATTTACAAATTGGACAATAGGAAAAATGACACTACAGCTACAGAGGTGACCGTCTGATAGCCCAGCTCGACTATCCATCTCTACTGAAGACCCTTTCAGCTTTTTGAGAGTTGGGTGGAGGACATCATCTCTGAAAATAGGGTCCCACAGCTTCACCACATCAGTGTGAGCAGGACTCTTAGGACTCTTAGAAGAGTCAATGCTCTGGTACCATGGGGGGCGCTTGGCCCCCTCTCTTCGTCACTGAGGATGATTTCATTTTTCAGGGATTAGAGAGGGTGGTCCTTGTGGTGGACTGCAGGTATGGAGAGCTGTTGTCATCGTATTAGATTGATAAGAATGATTATATGTATTGTAGAAATGTCTCCTATCATGTTCCCTAATTTTTTATTATGTCCACATCCTGGTCCCCATCTTGGACATCATAACAAACGTGCACTTTTTTGTTTAATTTACACATTGGACCATAGGAAAAATGACACTACAGCTACAGAGGTGACCGTCTGATAGCCCAGCTCGACTATCCATCTCTACTGAAGACCCTTTCAGCTTTTTGAGAGTTGGGTGGAGGACATCATCTCTGAAAATAGGGTCCCACAGCTGCACCCCATCAGTGTGAGCAGGACTCTTAGGACTCTTAGAAGAGTTAATGCTCTGAGACCATGGGGGCGCTTAGCCCCCTCTCTTCGTCACTGAGGATGATTTCATTTTTCAGGGATTAGAGAGGGTGGTCCTTGTGGTGGACTGCAGGTATGGAGAGCTGTTGTCATCGTATTAGATAGATAAGAATGATTATATGTATTGTAGAAATGTCTCCTATCATGTTCCCTAATTTTTTATTATGTCCACATCCTGGTCCCCATCTTGGACATCATAACAAACGTGCACTTTTTTGTTTAATTTACACATTGGACCATAGGAAAAATGACACTACAGCTACAGAGGTGACCGTCTGATAGCCCAGCTCGACTATCCATCTCTACTGAAGACCCTTTCAGCTTTTTGAGAGTTGGGTGGAGGACATCATCTCTGAAAATAGGGTCCCACAGCTGCACCCCATCAGTGTGAGCAGGACTCTTAGGACTCTTAGAAGAGTCAATGCTCTGAGACCATTGGGGGCACTTAGCCCCCTCTCTTCGTCACTGAGGATGATTTCATTTTTCAGGGATTAGAGAGGGTGGTCCTTGTGGTGGACTGCAGGTATGGAGAGCTGTTATCATCGTATTAGATAGATAAGAATGATTATATGTATTGTAGAAATGTCTCCTATCATGTTCCCTAATTTTTTATTATGTCCACATCCTGGTCCCCATCTTGGACATCATAACAAACGTGCACTTTTTGTTTAATTTACACATTGGACCATAGGAAAAATGACACTACAGCTACAGAGGTGACCGTCTGATAGCCCAGCTCGACAATCCATTTCTACTGAAGACCCTTTCAGCTTTTTGAGAGTTGGGTGGAGGACATCATCTCTGAAAATAGGGTCCCACAGCTGCACCCCATCAGTGTGAGCAGGACTCTTAGGACTCTTAGAAGAGTCAATGCTCTGAGACCATGGGGGGCGCTTAGCCCCCTCTCTTCGTCACTGAGGATGATTTCATTTTTCAGGGATTAGAGAGGGTGGTCCTTGTGGTGGACTGCAGGTATGGAGAGCTGTTGTCATCGTATTAAATAGATAAGAATGATTATATGTATTGTAGAAATGTCTCCTATCATGTTCCCTAATTTTTTATTATGTCCACATCCTGGTCCCCATCTTGGACATCATAACAAACGTGCACTTTTTTGTTTAATTTACACATTGGACCATAGGAAAAATGTCACTACAGCTACAGAGGTGACCGTCTGATAGCCCAGCTCGACTATCCATCTCTACTGAAGACCCTTTCAGCTTTTTGAGAGTTGGGTGGAGAACATCATCTCTGAAAATAGGGTCCCACAGCTGCACCCCATCAGTGTGAGCAGGACTCTTAGGACTCTTAGAAGAGTCAATGTTTTGAGACCATGGGGGGCGCTTAGCCCCCTCTCTTCGTCACTGAGGATGATTTCACTTTTCAGGGAATAGTGAGGGTGGTCCTTGTGGTGGACTGCAGTTATGGAGAGCTGTTGTCATCGTATTAGATAGATAAGAATGATTATATGTATTGTAGAAATGTCTCCTATCATGTTCCCTATTTTTTTATTATGTCCACATCCTGGTCCCCATCTTGGAAATCATAACAAACGTGCACTTTTTTGTTTAATTTACACATTGGACCATAGGAAAAATGACACTACAGCTACAGAGGTGACCGTCTGGTAGCCCAGCTCGACTATCCATCTCTACTGAAGACCCTTTCAGCTTTTTGAGAGTTGGGTGGAGGACATCATCTCTTAAAATAGGGTCCCACAGCTGCACCCCATCAGTGTAAGCAGGACTCTTAGGACTCTTAGAAGAGTCAATGCTCTAAAACCATGGGGGGCGCTTAGCCCCCTCTCTTCGTCCCTGAGGATGATTTCATTTTTCAGGGATTAGAGAGGGTGGTCCTTGTGGTGGACTGTGGTATGGAGAGCTGTTGTCATCGTATTAGATAGATAAGAATGATTATATGTATTGTAGAAATGTCTCCTATCATGTTCCCTAATTTTTTATTATGTCCACATCCTGGTCCCCATCTTGGACATCATAACAAACGTGCACTTTTTTGTTTAATTTACACATTGGACCATAGGAAAAATGACACTACAGCTACAGAGGTGACCGTCTGATAGCCCAGCTCGACTATCCATCTCTACTGAAGACCCTTTCAGCTTTTTGAGAGTTGGGTGGAGGACATCATCTCTGAAAATAGGGTCCCACAGCTGCACCCCATCAGTGTGAGCAGGACTCTTAGGACTCTTAGAAGAGTCAATGCTCTAAAACCATGGGGGGCGCTTAGCCCCCTCTCTTCGTCCCTGAGGATGATTTCATTTTTCAGGGATTAGAGAGGTTGGTCCTTGTGGTGGACTGCAGGTATGGAGAGCTGTTGTCATCGTATTAGATAGATAAGAATGATTATATGTATTGTAGAAATGTCTCCTATCATGTTCCCTAATTTTTTATTATGTCCACATCCTGGTCCCCATCTTGGACATCATAACAAACGTGCACTTTTTTGTTTAATTTACACATTGGACCATAGGAAAAATGACACTACAGCTACAGAGGTGACCGTCTGATAGCCCAGCTCGACTATCCATCTCTACTGAAGACCCTTTCAGCTTTTTGAGAGTTGGGTGGAGGACATCATCTCTGAAAATAGGGTCCCACAGCTGCACCCCATCAGTGTGAGCAGGACTCTTAGGACTCTTAGAAGAGTTAATGCTCTGAGACCATGGGGGCGCTTAGCCCCCTCTCTTCGTCACTGAGGATGATTTCATTTTTCAGGGATTAGAGAGGGTGGTCCTTGTGGTGGACTGCAGGTATGGAGATCTGTTGTCATCGTATTAGATAGATAAGAATGATTATATGTATTGTAGAAATGTCTCCTATCATGTTCCCTAATTTTTTATTATGTCCACATCCTGGTCTCCATCTTGGACATCATAACAAACGTGCACTTTTTTGTTTAATTTACACATTGGACCATAGGAAAAATGACACTACAGCTACAGAGGTGACCGTCTGATAGCCCAGCTCGACTATCCATCTCTACTGAAGACCCATTCAGCTTTTTGAGAGTTGGGTGGAGGACATCATCTCTGAAAATAGGGTCCCACAGCTGCACCCCATCAGTGTGAGCAGGACTCTTAGGACTCTTAGAAGAGTCAATGCTCTGAGACCATTGGGGGCACTTAGCCCCCTCTCTTCATCACTGAGGATGATTTCATTTTTCAGGGATTAGAGAGGGTGGTCCTTGTGGTGGACTGCAGGTATGGAGAGCTGTTGTCATCGTATTAGATAGATAAGAATGATTATATGTATTGTAGAAATGTCTCCTATCATGTTCCCTAATTTTTTATTATGTCCACATCCTGGTCCCCATCTTGGACATCATAACAAACGTGCACTTTTTTGTTTAATTTACACATTGGACCATAGGGAAAATGAAACTACAGCTACAGAGGTGACCGTCTGATAGCCCAGCTCGACTATCCATCTCTACTGAAGACCCTTTCAGCTTTTTGAGAGTTGGGTGGAGGACATCATCTCTGAAAATAGGGTCCCACAGCTGCACCCCATCAGTGTGAGCAGGACTCTTAGGACTCTTAGACCCTTTCAGCTTTTTGAGAGTTGGGTGGAGGACATCATCTCTGAAAATAGGGTCCCACAGCTGCACCCCATCAGTGTGAGCAGGACTCTTAGGACTCTTAGAAGAGTCAATGCTCTGAGACCATTGGGGGCACTTAGCCCCCTCTCTTCATCACTGAGGATGATTTCATTTTTCAGGGATTAGAGAGGGTGGTCCTTGTGGTGGACTGCAGATATGGAGAGCTGTTATCATCGTATTAGATAGATAAGAATGATTATATGTATTGTAGAAATGTCTCCTATCATGTTCCCTAATTTTTTATTATGTCCACATCCTGGTCCCCATCTTGGACATCATAACAAACGTGCACTTTTTTGTTTAATTTACACATTGGACCATAGGAAAAATGACACTACAGCTACAGAGGTGACCGTCTGATAGCCCAGCTCGATTATCCATCTCTACTGAAGACCCTTTCAGCTTTTTGAGAGTTGGGTGGAGGACATCATCTCTGAAAATAGGGTCCCACAGCTGCACCCCATCAGTGTGAGCAGGACTCTTAGGACTCTTAGAAGAGTCAATGCTCTGAGACCATGGGGGGCGCTTAGCCCCCTCTCTTCGTCACTGAGGATGATTTCATTTTTCAGGGATTAGAGAGGGTGGTCCTTGTAGTGGACTGCAGGTATGGAGAGCTGTTGTCATCGTATTAAATAGATAAGAATGATTATATGTATTGTAGAAATGTCTCCTATCATGTTCCCTAATTTTTTATTATGTCCACATCCTGGTCCCCATCTTGGACATCATAACAAACGTGCACTTTTTTGTTTAATTTACACATTGGACCATAGGAAAAATGACACTACAGCTACAGAGGTGACCGTCTGATAGCCCAGCTCGACTATCCATCTCTACTGAAGACCCTTTCAGCTTTTTGAGAGTTGGGTGGAGAACATCATCTCTGAAAATAGGGTCCCACAGCTGCACCCCATCAGTGTGAGCAGGACTCTTAGGACTCTTAGAAGAGTCAATGCTCTGAGACCATGGGGGGCGCTTAGCCCCCTCTCCTCGTCACTGAGGATGATTTCACTTTTTAGGGAATAGAGAGGGTGGTCCTTGTGGTGGACTGCAGGTATGGAGAGCTGTTGTCATCGTATTAGATAGATAAGAATGATTATATGTATTGTAGAAATGTCTCCTATCATGTTCCCTATTTTTTTATTATGTCCACATCCTGGTCCCCATCTTGGAAATCATAACAAACGTGCACTTTTTTGTTTAATTTACAAATTGGACCATAGGAAAAATGACACTACAGCTACAGAGGTGACCGTCTGATAGCCCAGCTCGACTATCCATCTCTACTGAAGACCCTTTCAGCTTTTTGAGAGTTGGGTGGAGGACATCATCTCTGAAAATAGGGTCCCACAGCTGCACCCCATCAGAGTGAGCAGGAATCTTAGGACTCTTAGAAGAGTCAATGCTCTGAGACCATGGGGGGCGCTTAGCCCCCTCTCTTCGTCACTGAGGATGATTTCATTTTTCAGGGATTAGAGAGAGTGGTCCTTGTGGTGGACTGCAGGTATGGAGAGCTGTTGTGATCGTATTAGATAGATAAGAATGATTATATGTATTGTAGAAATGTCTTCAGTAGAGATGGATAGTCGAGCTGGGCTATCAGACGGTCACCTCTGTAGCTGTAGTGTCATTTTTCCTATGGTCCAATGTGTAAATTAAACAAAAAAGTGCACGTTTGTTATGATGTCCAAGATGGGGACCAGGATGTGGACATAATAAAAAATTAGGGAACATGATAGGAGACATTTCTACAATACATATAATCATTCTTATCTATCTAATACGATGACAACAGCTCTCCATACCTGCAGTCCACCACAAGGACCACCCTCTCTAATCCCTGAAAAATGAAATCATCCTCAGTGACGAAGAGAGGGGGCTAAGCGCCCCCATGGTCTCAGAGCATTAACTCTTCTAAGAGTCCTAAGGGCATTTCGCGCATAAATGAAATGATCACATTTTTCTCCAAAACTATAACAGATGCAAGCTTGTCCTGTTTGGTGGAGATAATATTTAATAAAATAAGTAGAAACCTACTAAAAGTTTTGTTTGTTTATATTGCAATCCTGAGATAATCGTCTCCATGCTCCAAATCCATTTTAAAGCCATTTCAAAGGCATTTCACGCATAAATGAAATGATCACATTTTTCTCCAAAACTATAACACATGCAAGCTTGTCCTGTTTGGTGGAGATGATATTTAATAAAATAAGTAGAAATCCACTAAAAGTTTTGTTTGGTTATCTTGCAATCCCAAGATAATCGTCTCCATGCTCCAAATCCATTTTAAAGCCATTTTTAAGGCATTTCGCGCATAAATGAAATGATCACATTTTTCTCCAAAACTATAACAGATGCAAGCTTGTCCTGTTTGGTGGAGATAATATTTAATAAAATAAGTAGAAATCTACTAAAAGTTTTGTTTGTTTATATTGCCATCCTGAGATAATCGTCTCCATGCTCCAAATCCATTTTAAAGCCATTTCAAAGGCATTTTGCGCATAAATGAAATGATCACATTTTTCTCCAAAACTATAACACATGCAAGCTTGTCCTGTTTGGTGGAGATGATATTTGGTAAAATAAGTAGAAATCCACTAAAAGTTTTGTTTGGTTATCTTGCAATCCCGAGATAATCGTCTCCATGCTCCAAATCTATTTTAAAGCCATTTCAAAGGCATTGTGCGCATAAATGAAATGATCACATTTTTCTCCAAAACTATAACAGATGCAAGCTTGTCCTGTTTGGTGGGGATAATATTTAATAAAATAAGTAGAAATCCACTAAAAGTTTTGTTTGGTTATCTTGCAATCCCGAGATAATCGTCTCCATGCTCCAAATCCATTTTAAAGCCATTTTTAAGGCATTTCGCGCATAAATGAAATGATCACATTTTTCTCCAAAACTATAACAGATGGAAGCTCGTCCTGTTTGGAGGGGATAATATTTAATAAAATAAGTAGAAATCCACTAAAAGTTTTGTTTGGTTATATTGCAATCCCGAGATAATCGTCTCCATGCTTCAAATCCATTTAAAAGCCATTTTGAAGGCATTTCACGCATAAATGAAATGATCACATTTTTCTTCAAAACTAAAACAGATGCAAGCTTGTCCTGTTTGGTAGAGATGATATTTAATAAAATATGTAGAAATCCACTAAAAGTTTTGTTTGGTTATCTTGCAATCCCGAGATAATCGTCTCCATGCTTCAAAACTATTTTAAAGCCATTTTTAAGGCATTTCGCGCATACATGAAATGATCACATTTTTCTCCAAAACTATAACAGATGCAAGCTTGTCCTGTTTGGTGGAGATAATATTTAATAAAATAAGTAGAAACCTACTAAAAGTTTTGTTTGGCGCCCCCCATGGTTTTAGAGCATTGACTCTTCTAAGAGTCCTAAGAGTCCTGCTTACACTGATGGGGTGCAGCTGTGGGACCCTATTTTAAGAGATGATGTCCTCCACCCAACTCTCAAAAAGCTGAAAGGGTCTTCAGTAGAGATGGATAGTCGAGCTGGGCTATCAGACGGTCACCTCTGTAGCTGTAGTGTCATTTTTCCTATGGTCCAATGTGTAAATTAAACAAAAAAGTGCACGTTTGTTATGATGTCCAAGATGGGGACCAGGATGTGGACATAATAAAAAATTAGGGAACATGATAGGAGACATTTCTACAATACATATAATCATTCTTATCTATCTAATACGATCACAACAGCTCTCCATTCCTGCAGTCCACCACAAGGACCACTCTCTCTAATCCCTGAAAAATGAAATCATCCTCAGTGACGAAGAGAGGGGGCTAAGCGCCCCCCATGGTCTCAGAGCATTGACTCTTCTAAGAGTCCTAAGAGTCCTGCTCACACTGATGGGGTGCAGCTGTGGGACCCTATTTTCAGAGATGATGTCCTCCACCCAACTCTCAAAAAGCTGAAAGGGTCTTCAGTAGAGATGGATAGTCGAGCTGGGCTATCAGACGGTCACCTCTGTAGCTGTAGTGTCATTTTTCCTATGGTCCAATGTGTAAATTAAACAAAAAAGTGCACGTTTGTTATGATTTCCAAGATGGGGACCAGGATGTGGACATAATAAAAAAATAGGGAACATGATAGGAGACATTTCTACAATACATATAATCATTCTTATCTATCTAATACGATGACAACAGCTCTCCATACCTTCAGTCCACCACAAGGACCACCCTCTCTATTCCCTGAAAAGTGAAATCATCCTCAGTGACGAAGAGAGGGGGCTAAGCGCCCCCCATGGTCTCAGAGCATTGACTCTTCTAAGAGTCCTAAGAGTCCTGCTCACACTGATGGGGTGCAGCTGTGGGACCCTATTTTCAGAGATGATGTTCTCCACCAAACTCTCAAAAAGCTGAAAGGGTCTTCAGTAGAGATGGATAGTCGAGCTGGGCTAACAGACGGTCACCTCTGTACCTGTAGTGTCATTTTTCCTATGGTCCAATGTGTAAATTAAACAAAAAAGTGCACGTTTGTTATGATGTCCAAGATGGGGACCAGGATGTGGACATAATAAAAAATTAGGGAACATGATAGGAGACATTTCTACAATACATATAATCATTCTTATCTATTTAAAATGATGACAACAGCTCTCCATACCTGCAGTCCACCACAAGGACCACCCTCTCTAATCCCTGAAAAATGAAATCATCCTCAGTGACGAAGAGAGGGGGCTAAGCGCACCCCATGGTCTCAAAACATTGACTCTTCTAAGAGTCCTAAGAGTCCTGCTCACACTGATGGGGTGCAGCTGTGGGACCCTATTTTCAGAGATAATGTCCTCCACCCAACTCTCAAAAAGCTGAAAGGGTCTTCAGTAGAGATGGATAGTCGAGCTGGGCTATCAGACGGTCACCTCTGTAGCTGTAGTGTCATTTTTCCTATGGTCCAATGTGTAAATTAAACAAAAAAGTGCACGTTTGTTATGATTTCCAAGATGGGGACCAGGATGTGGACATAATAAAAAAATAGGGAACATGATAGGAGACATTTCTACAATACATATAATCATTCTTATCTATCTAATACGATGACAACAGCTCTCCATACCTGCAGTCCACCACAAGGACCACCCTCTCTAATCCCTGAAAAATGAAATCATCCTCAGTGACGAAGAGAGGGGGCTAAGCGCCCCCCATGGTCTCAGAGCATTGACTCTTCTAAGAGTCCTAAGAGTCCTGCTCACACTGATGGGGTGCAGCTGTGGGACCCTATTTTCAGAGATGATGTTCTCCACCAAACTCTCAAAAAGCTGAAAGGGTCTTCAGTAGAGATGGATAGTCGAGCTGGGCTATCAGACGGTCACCTCTGTACCTGTAGTGTCATTTTTCCTATGGTCCAATGTGTAAATTAAACAAAAAAGTGCACGTTTGTTATGATGTCCAAGATGGGGACCAGGATGTGGACATAATAAAAAATTAGGGAACATGATAGGAGACATTTCTACAATACATATAATCATTCTTATCTATTTAATACGATGACAACAGCTCTCCATACCTGCAGTCCACCACAAGGACCACCCTCTCTAATCCCTGAAAAATGAAATCATCCTCAGTGACGAAGAGAGGGGGCTAAGTGCCCCCAATGGTCTCAGAGCATTGACTCTTCTAAGAGTCCTAAGAGTCCTGCTCACACTGATGGGGTGCAGCTGTGGGACCCTATTTTCAGAGATGATGTCCTCCACCCAACTCTCAAAAAGCTGAAAGGGTCTTCAGTAGAGATGGATTGTCGAGCTGGGCTATCAGACGGTCACCTCTGTAGCTGTAGTGTCATTTTTCCTATGGTCCAATGTGTAAATTAAACAAAAAAGTGCACGTTTGTTATGATGTCCAAGATGGGGACCAGGATGTGGACATAATAAAAAATTAGGGAACATGATAGGAGACATTTCTACAATACATATAATCATTCTTATCTATCTAATACGATGACAACAGCTCTCCATACCTGCAGTCCACCACAAGGACCACCCTCTCTAATCCCTGAAAAATGAAATCATCCTCAGTGACGAAGAGAGGGGGCCAAGCGCCCCCCATGGTACCAGAGCATTGACTCTTCTAAGAGTCCTAAGAGTCCTGCTCACACTGATGGGGTGAAGCTGTGGGACCCTATTTTCAGAGATGATGTCCTCCACCCGACTCTCAAAAAGCTGAAAGGGTCTTCAGTAGAGATGGATAGTCGAGCTGGGCTATCAGACGGTCACCTATGTAGCTGTAGTGTCATTTTTCCTATGGTCCAATGTGTAAATTAAACAAAAAAGTGCACGTTTGTTATGATGTCCAAGATGGGGACCAGGATGTGGACATAATAAAAAATTAGGGAACATGATAGGAGACATTTCTACAATACATATAATCATTCTTATCTATCTAATACGATGACAACAGCTCTCCATACCTGCAGTCCACCACAAGGACCACCCTCTCTAATCCCTGAAAAATGAAATCATCCTCAGTGACGAAGAGAGGGGGCTAAGTGCCCCCAATGGTCTCAGAGCATTGACTCTTCTAAGAGTCCTAAGAGTCCTGCTCACACTGATGGGGTGCAGCTGTGGGACCCTATTTTCAGAGATGATGTCCTCCACCCAACTCTCAAAAAGCTGAAAGGGTCTTCAGTAGAGATGGATAGTCGAGCTAGGCTATCAGACGGTCACCTCTGTAGCTGTAGTGTCATTTTTCCTATGGTCCAATGTGTAAATTAAACAAAAAAGTGCACGTTTGTTATGATGTCCAAGATGGGGACCAGGATGTGGACATAATAAAAAATTAGGGAACATGATAGGAGACATTTCTACAATACATATAATCATTCTTATCTATCTAATACGATGACAACAGCTCTCCATACCTGCAGTCCACCACAAGGACCACCCTCTCTAATCCCTGAAAAATGAAATCATCCTCAGTGACGAAGAGAGGGGGCCAAGCGCCCCCCATGGTACCAGAGCATTGACTCTTCTAAGAGTCCTAAGAGTCCTGCTCACACTGATGGGGTGAAGCTGTGGGACCCTATTTTCAGAGATGATGTCCTCCACCCGACTCTCAAAAAGCTGAAAGGGTCTTCAGTAGAGATGGATAGTCGAGCTGGGCTATCAGACGGTCACCTCTGTAGCTGTAGTGTCATTTTTCCTATGGTCCAATGTGTAAATTAAACAAAAAAGTGCACGTTTGTTATGATGTCCAAGATGGGGACCAGGATGTGGACATAATAAGAAATTAGGGAACATGATAGGAGACATTTCTACAATACATATAATCATTCTTATCTATCTAATACGATGACAACAGCTCTCCATACCTGCAGTCCACCACAAGGACCACCCTCTCTAATCCCTGAAAAATGAAATCATCCTCAGTGACGAAGAGAGGGGGCTAAGTGCCCCCAATGGTCTCAGAGCATTGACTCTTCTAAGAGTCCTAAGAGTCCTGCTCACACTGATGGGGTGAAGCTGTGGGACCCTATTTTCAGAGATGATGTCCTCCACCCAACTCTCAAAAAGCTGAAAGGGTCTTCAGTAGAGATGGATAGTCGAGCTGGGCTATCAGACGGTCACCTCTGTAGCTGTAGTGTCATTTTTCCTATGGTCCAATGTGTAAATTAAACAAAAAAGTGCACGTTTGTTATGATGTTCAAGATGGGGACCAGGATGTGGACATAATAAAAAATTAGGGAACATGATAGGAGACATTTCTACAATACATATAATCATTCTTATCTATCTAATACGATGACAACAGCTCTCCATACCTGCAGTCCACCACAAGGACCACCCTCTCTAATCCCTGAAAAATGAAATCATCCTCAGTGACGAAGAGAGGGGGCTAAGCGCCCCCATGGTCTCAGAGCATTAACTCTTCTAAGAGTCCTAAGAGTCCTGCTCACACTGATGGGGTGCAGCTGTGGGACCCTATTTTCAGAGATGATGTCCTCCACCCAACTCTCAAAAAGCTGAAAGGGTCTTCAGTAGAGATGGATAGTCGAGCTGGGCTATCAGACGGTCACCTCTGTAGCTGTAGTGTCATTTTTCCTATGGTCCAATGTGTAAATTAAACAAAAAAGTGCACGTTTGTTATGATGTCCAAGATGGGGACCAGGATGTGGACATAATAAAAAATTAGGGAACATGATAGGAGACATTTCTACAATACATATAATCATTCTTATCTATCTAATACGATGACAACAGCTCTCCATACCTGCAGTCCACCACAAGGACCACCCTCTCTAATCCCTGAAAAATGAAATCATCCTCAGTGACGAAGAGAGGGGGCCAAGCGCCCCCCATGGTACCAGAGCATTGACTCTTCTAAGAGTCCTAAGAGTCCTGCTCACACTGATGGGGTGAAGCTGTGGGACCCTATTTTCAGAGATGATGTCCTCCACCCAACTCTCAAAAAGCTGAAAGGGTCTTCAGTAGAGATGGATAGTCGAGCTGGGCTATCAGACGGTCACCTCTGTAGCTGTAGTGTCATTTTTCCTATGGTCCAATGTGTAAATTAAACAAAAAAGTGCACGTTTGTTATGATGTCCAAGATGGGGACCAGGATGTGGACATAATAAGAAATTAGGGAACATGATAGGAGACATTTCTACAATACATATAATCATTCTTATCTATCTAATACGATCACAACAGCTCTCCATACCTGCAGTCCACCACAAGGACCACTCTCTCTAATCCCTGAAAAATTAAATCATCCTCAGTGACGAAGAGAGGGGGCTAAGCGCCCCCAATGGTCTCAGAGCATTGACTCTTCTAAGAGTCCTAAGATTCCTGCTCACACTGATGGGGTGCAGCTGTGGGACCCTATTTTCAGAGATGATGTCCTCCACCCAACTCTCAAAAAGCTGAAAGGGTCTTCAGTAGAGATGGATAGTCGAGCTGGGCTATCAGACGGTCACCTCTGTAGCTGTAGTGTCATTTTTCCTATGGTCCAATGTGTAAATTAAACAAAAAAGTGCACGTTTGTTATGATTTCCAAGATGGGGACCAGGATGTGGACATAATAAAAAAATAGGGAACATGATAGGAGACATTTCTACAATACATATAATCATTCTTATCTATCTAATACGATGACAACAGCTCTCCATACCTGCAGTCCACCACAAGGACGACCCTCTCTATTACCTGAAAAGTGAAATCATCCTCAGTGACGAAGAGAGGGGGCTAAGCGCCCCCCATGGTCTCAGAGCATTGACTCTTCTAAGAGTCCTAAGAGTCCTGCTCACACTGATGGGGTGCAGCTGTGGGACCCTATTTTCAGAGATGATGTTCTCTACCCAACTCTCAAAAAGCTGAAAGGGTCTTCAGTAGAGATGGATAGTCGAGCTGGGCTATCAGACGGTCACCTCTGTAGCTGTAGTGTCATTTTTCCTATGGTCCAATGTGTAAATTAAACAAAAAAGTGCACGTTTGTTATGATGTCCAAGATGGGGACCAGGATGTGGACATAATAAAAAATTAGGGAACATGATAGGAGACATTTCTACAATACATATAATCATTCTTATCTATTTAATACGATGACAACCGCTCTCCATACCTGCAGTCCACCACAAGGACCACCCTCTCTAATCCCTGAAAAATGAAATCATCCTCAGTGACGAAGAGTGGGGGCTAAGCGCCCCCCATGGTCTCAGAGCATTGACTCTTCTAAGAGTCCTAAGAGTCCTGCTCACACTGATGGGGTGCAGCTGTGGGACCCTATTTTCAGAGATGATGTCCTCCACCCAACTCTCAAAAAGCTGAAAGGGTCTTCAGTAGAGATGGATAGTCGAGCTGGGCTATCAGACGGTCACCTCTGTAGCTGTAGTGTCATTTTTCCTATGGTCCAATGTGTAAATTAAACAAAAAAGTGCACGTTTGTTATGATGTCCAAGATGGGGACCAGGATGTGGACATAATAAAAAATTAGGGAACATGATAGGAGACATTTCTACAATACATATAATCATTCTTATCTATCTAATACGATGACAACAGCTCTCCATACCTGCAGTCCACCACAAGGACCACCCTCTCTAATCCCTGAAAAATGAAATCATCCTCAGTGATGAAGAGAGGGGGCTAAGTGCCCCCAATGGTCTCAGAGCATTGACTCTTCTAAGAGTCCTAAGAGTCCTGCTCACACTGATGGGGTGCAGCTGTGGGACCCTATTTTCAGAGATGATGTCCTCCACCCAACTCTCAAAAAGCTGAAAGGGTCTTCAGTAGAGATGGATAGTCGAGCTGGGCTATCAGACGGTCACCTCTGTAGCTGTAGTGTCATTTTTCCTATGGTCCAATGTGTAAATTAAACAAAAAAGTGCACGTTTGTTATGATGTTCAAGATGGGGACCAGGATGTGGACATAATAAAAAATTAGGGAACATGATAGGAGACATTTCTACAATACATATAATCATTCTTATCTATCTAATACGATCACAACAGCTCTCCATACCTGCAGTCCACCACAAGGACCACTCTCTCTAATTCCTGAAAAATGAAATCATCCTCAGTGACGAAGAGAGGGGGCTAAGCGCCCCCCATGGTCTCAGAGCATTGACTCTTCTAAGAGTCCTAAGATTCCTGCTCACACTGATGGGGTGCAGCTGTGGGACCCTATTTTCAGAGATGATGTCCTCCACCCAACTCTCAAAAAGCTGAAAGGGTCTTCAGTAGAGATGGATAGTCGAGCTGGGCTATCAGACGGTCACCTCTGTAGCTGTAGTGTCATTTTTCCTATGGTCCAATGTGTAAATTAAACAAAAAAGTGCACGTTTGTTATGATTTCCAAGATGGGGACCAGGATGTGGACATAATAAAAAAATAGGGAACATGATAGGAGACATTTCTACAATACATATAATCATTCTTATCTATCTAATACGATGACAACAGCTCTCCATACCTGCAGTCCACCACAAGGACCACCCTCTCTATTCCCTGAAAAGTGAAATCATCCTCAGTGACGAATGTGGCGCCCCTGACCTGGTCAGGCACCACTGAGTACTGCACCCATGCTGGGGACAGTACAATACAGGTAATCCAGAAGGCTGACCGGGGTGTGGAACACAGGCGCATAGTGACCAGGTCTCACACATGTACCTATGAGAGGACCCCTGGGGATCCCAGGAGGGGGCGAAGCATGAGCACGGCCTCCATCTCCTCTCAAGGGGTGTGGTAAGAGAGTCTGGTTGCTAGGTGGCGTAGGCAAGAACAGGAGAGGAGGAGCAGTGAGTCAGTTAGAGGAGAACTCCAGAGGGCTCAGTAAGGAGCAGACCTGTGGGGTTTTTGCTGTCTAACAGCGCCCGCGCAGTGGCTACAGACGGGGGAGAACGGTCACCTAGGAGGGCTACCCGAAATCCAGCTTCAGCTAGAGGACAGCGGAGTGGGAAGTAAGGAGACTGCTAGGGAGAACCAGGCCCAAACGGGCGGCAGATCCCGAAGCGAGGATAGATTCACCTTTCCCTGCTAAACCTGCCGGTGTGGGGCTCTCAAAGCCCACACCACAATACCACAAAAGCCGCAGCCACGTAACCACAGTTAGGGCCCATAGGTCTCAGGAGGCAAGCAGCTGGAGTGACCTGGTCCGGGGAACAAGCAAACGGCGAACGAAGGGGAGAGAGGCTGCAGCATCTTCCCTGGGTGACCCCCATAGGGACTCAAAGTCGGGGTCACCCCAAACCACCAAGGGCTAAGGAAGGCGAGTCAGTAGTCACCCTCATAAAGTCAGCCTGAAGGATACCTGGTTCCTGCCTGGTTCATCCCAGCTACGCCCGGGTTACTCTCCCTGCCACCTGAAGTGAGTAAAAAACCCTGAAAGACATCCTGCCTGTGTGGAGTTATTCTGCGCCTTGTGGTACTACCACATCTACACAGGGCCCTGGGGCTTGCCTCACTCTCAGGAGGCCACTACATCCGACTGCACCCACCATCAGCCCCAGGCAGCCCTTAACCTGCAGTGGCGGTCCTCACTGACCGCAAATCTGAGAGTGGCGTCACGACTACAGAGAAGATCTCCTACCTGTGACCCGATACAGCCGAGTGGAGTCCCTGAAGGTAATGCACCGACACAGCAGCATCTGTGGGGCTTCACATCTGGCGTCACGAACAGGATAAGGACTAGACCTGTTCAGACAGGTGACCATGTGCCTGGGCGGTCCGCTTGAAAAATTGGAAGCGCCGCCATATTGCCACCATGAAAAGCGCGCTGAAAAACAACAGCAGCCCGCGCTGGAAGAAGTTACCGCCCACGAAGAGGTGTGGCTACCCAGAGATCCCCTGCAGAGTTCTGACCTCGCCAGCGATGAGAGCGGAGGCGTCCAGAGACGTCGGGACAGAAAGGGAGCCACAAGCCTGCTGCTGGGAGAGGAGCTGCTGAAAGAGGCAGAGCAGAAACTGAACAGTTTGCTACTGGAGGCAGCGACGAGTCCACTGCTGGGAGATCGTGCAGAAGAGGGCGCAGAAGAAATGGCGTCTGACCGCAGGAACCCAGAACCAGGCTCCGCTGCCTGGTGGTATCGGGAGCTGGCCCAGTTCTGCGATCGACTGGAGACCCGGGTTGTGGAGCAGATTCGGGAAGAACGAATGGAACTGCTGGAGATGACCGCGGCGGTTCGGGCCTATGAAAGGAGGGCCGCGCGCCGAGTGCCAGACAGGACGGCGACGACGCAGACCCCGATGCTGCCACAGATGGGTGAGTCGAGTGATGCCCCGGCCAGCGCAAGTGCCCCGACCCCTGCTGCCACGTCCGCGGTCCCCGCAGAGGCGCCCGGTGCGGCGACGCTGATCCAGGCCGCAGCCACGTCCGGTGCGGCCCGCCCAGCCCAGGCCGCCGCAGCGATGCCCTGCTCGGCCCACCAAGACCCGGTCCCTGCAGCGATGCCCTGCCCGGCCCGCAAAGAACCGGCTGCCACCGCGGCCCGCCCAGCCCAGGCCGCCGCAGCGATGCCCTGCTCGGCCCGCCAAGCCCCGATCGCTGCAACGACGCCCAGCCCAGCCTGCAAAGATCCCATCGCAGCTGCGACGCTGATCCAGGCCGCCGCCATGCCGGGCGCGGCCCGCCAAGACCAGGCCGCCGCCATGCCGGGCGCGGCCCGCCAAGACCAGGCCGCCGCCATGCCGGGCGCGGCCCGCCAAGACCAGGCCGCCGCCATGCCAGGCGCGGCCCGCCAAGACCAGGCCGCCGCCATGCCAGGCGCGGCCCGCCAAGAAAAGTCTACCTCGTCATTTACCCCGGCCTGCAAGGCCAGAGCAGACACTACTCCCCAGGCCACGGAGGTCCTTGATAGGAAGCCCATGCTGGGGGATGACCCCGAATACTGGAGGCTGAAGGCTGACATGGAGGCTAAGTTTCCACAATGGTTGGTGGACCAGTACGTGCTCCCTCCGCACACCCCCAGAAGGATGCCGGCAACCCCTGCAGCAACTACGCCAAAGAGTCCCCCGCCTGGGCCTGCTGAAGAAAGTCCATCCCCAGCACTGCCACCAAAGGAGTGCCAAGAAGAACTAAGGGGGAGAGGAGGCCAGGAAGCTGAGGAGCTGACTCAGGAGCCAACAGCAGTGGATCCATACCCAGAGCCGGAGATGTTACCATATTCCCGCTGGGATGAAGAAGACCTGACACCGTCTGCTGAAGAAGACCTGCCCCAAAGCCTCACCTGGGAGCTTGTAAGCTGCACCCAGCAGCATCCAGCCCGCAAGACACGGCGTCATAGCAGAACCCAGGCTTTCCCTGCACCGCCATCCCCAGAGCAGAGAGAAATAACGGCCAGAGACCTACAAGAGAAACGATTCCTGAGAAGAGCCAAAGCCCAGGTCAGAGGACCCCTTTGTAGAAGAGTTGTAGAGGACTTTAACTTGAAGAGCGGATATGGCTTTATAGTCGCACCAGGAATGAAAGAAGGCATTTTTGTCAATAGGAGAGACGTCAGCGCCAACCTGCCCAGAGGACATCCGGGAAGAAACCTGAGGATGGGAGACTCCGTACAATTTACCATGCATCAAGGAGAAAGAGGATGGTATGCACTGGATGTTGCACCATGTCCTAAAGAAGAAGAAAGGAAAGACAGAGATAGAGAAACAGATGAAGATAGAGAAAGCAGAGAAAAAGAACCTACGGATGAGACAACCACCGACGACGACAGAGAGCAGGAAAGCAGCAGGTGCCGCCGCCATACAGGCTCAAGCCCTGGTAAAGAGGAGTAACGTAAAGTAAAGAAAGAAGTTACCAGTTGAAGTTTTGAAAAGTTTTG